>NW_022326024.1:0-6393 GCF_002776525.5 Piliocolobus tephrosceles | reverse complement strand
TCTTCATATGATGGAAAAGATAGAAGGATGACGTCTGTGTCTTCACATGAAAGAAGATGACAAGGCCAGGCAGCTCTCTGAGTTCTTTTCTTTTCCGTAAGAGCATTTTATATCCTTCCTATAAAAAAAGGGACATGTTAAGAGAAACAAATAACACACATGATCAGTTGTACACACACAAAACTTCCATTTATAGTAAGAGATGTTTTAATGGCTTAAAATAAGAGTAATGTGTGACATTGCTGAAGTGGGAGTTGCTGACTCCATAGAAAATAAGTAAAAAAGAAAAAAAAAATTAAGAGATAAAAGCCAGTAGGCAGAGTTATAAGAGGAAACAAACATAAAGGGAAGCAGCCAGGCATGTTGGCTCATGCCTATAATTCCAGCACTTTGGGAGCCCGAGGCTGTCGGATTTCCTGAGGTCAAGAGTTCAAGATCAGCCTGGCCAACAAAGTGATCCCATCTCTAAAAAAATACAAAAATGAGTCTGGCGTGGTGGCATGCACCTGTAATCCCAGCTACTTGGGAGACTAAGGGGGAAGAATTGCTTTAACTCAAGAGAGAGAGAGAGGTTGCAGCGAGCAGAGATTGTGTCATTGCACTCCAGCTTTGGTGACAGAGCAAGACTCCATCTCTCTCTATATACATATATAATAATACAATAAAACAAAAGGAAGTAAAAATGAAGGAAATGCATAATAAATAAGGGGTAAGATCAAAATAAATTTATTGCAAATTTATTTGGACAAGTCTATTTTCAAAATCTACAATCACTCATAGATTCCAGTTTGTTTTACTTTGCTGTTATCTTAAGTGATGAATGCGTAAAAAGCTTGAACCCAGGAGGCGGAGATCACAGTAAGCCAAGATTGCACCATTGCACTCCAGCCTGGGCAACAGGAGTGAAACTCCATCTGAAAAATAAAAAAGGCATTGCTTAGAGATGACAAGGATGAGGGTGGTGATTATGACGATAAAGATATGAAGAAGAAAAAGGAAAAGAAGCAGGGGAAAAGTGAGAACCTTTTAATTTTCCATAAGACAATGCCAGCTATTTAAATCCATATTTACTATTGCATATCAGCATGCCTAAATGAGAGAAACTATGTCTTGGTCCATTCTGGGCTGCCATAACAAAAATAACTTAGAATGGGTAATTAAAAAAAAAAATAGAAATTTATTTCTTATAGTTCTGGAAGCTGGGAAGTCCATGATCAAGGTACCAGGAAATTTAGTATCTGGTGAGGCGTGTTCATCATAGATGGTGTTGTCTAGGTGTCTTCATGTGATGTAAAAGAGAAAAGGATGAGGTCTGTGTCTTCACATGAAGAAAGAAGACAGGGTGAGACGGTTCTCTGAAGCCTTTTTTTTTTTTTTTTTTTCTTTCATAAGAGCATTAATCCCACTCACAAGGGCAGAGCTCTCTTGACTTAATCCCTCTCTAAAAGTCCTTACCTCTTAATACCATCACAATGGGGATTAAGTTTCAATATGAATTTTGGAGGAACATGAACATCCAAACCACAGCAATCTACAAACTTCAATTTGTGTATAAGTAAAGCAGTCCTGGCTGTCACTCCAGAGCAGAATGTGTCAGATGGAGATTGTGCGAAAAAGAAGAAAAGCTAGCAGGACATTCAAAGGGATGGAACACAAACAAAATGAATCTACATCAGGTGGAAGACCTTTCTAAGTGAGGAAATACTGGAAACAGGTGTGAAACTTTTGAATCAGAGCACCCACTACTAATAAATAGAAAGGAAAGTATTTGAAAGGTCATGGGACAATGGCCAGAAGAACATATTGCAGAAAATTGGGGTATTTTGAAAATGGATTGTGTATTAGTCAATGGTATATCAATGTCAAATTCCTTTGGTATGTGATGTTAGTATTGTTGTATAAGAAAATGCCCTTGTTCTAGGGTCTTCAAACTTTTCTGTAAATTATCCAAAAATAAATATTTACAGTTTTGTGTGCCACCTGTGTGACTACTCAAGTCTGTTGCAGCACAAAAGTAGCCACAAACCATACAGGAATATATGTACATGGCTTTGTTCAATAAAATTATATTTATGAAAACAGATGGTGACACAAATTCAGCCTAGGTACCACAGTTTGGTAAAAGTGAAGCATTTAGGAAGGAAATCGCACTTTTCTACAAAATCTACAAAATGTTTTCCAATGCTTCACCCCACAAAAAATTTATACATCTATAGATCATTATTTGTGTGCATGTGTGTGTGTATGCATACACATATACAAGAACATTTAGCACTTGCTGTGTGCTAATCACTGAGTTAGGCACTTGACATGTATCAGCTCATTTAATCTTCAAGATAATCTCAAGAAATACTCCACTATCATTCACATTTAGCATGTGAGAAAACAGCATAAATAAGCTAAATTAGTTTTTTGAAAGTAACAGAATCAGTTAGTGGTAAAGCCAGTTGAACTATGACAATTTAATTCCAGGGTCTGGGGCATTAACGACTTGCCTTTTCTAGGAACTATATCTAAAATGTGATTTTTAAGCCTATCATTTATTTCTCTTTCTCAAGCTTTGTTTTAATCTCCACTATACAATTGTGAATATACATGAAATTTCTTTTTTAGGTTTGTTATTGCCACGTCATGCACGTTTCCTTTTTTGTCTTTAACTCATTTTATCCTAAGCATCAATAAAATAAAATGGAAGGGGTGTGCATATAATGGCTTTCTTTTTTAGCTCTTTTTGAGGTAAAATTGTATAATTTTATAAAAAGTTATTGCATCTTGACCCAATTACTGAGCTGAATGTGAATTAGGTTATTGCTGTTTAATGGGCTGCATTCTCTGTAGATGCTCTTGCATTGCCCTTGTATTGAGCTCAGAGGAAAACATCAATTTCTTCCGATGTGACTGGTGCCTTATCAAGATTACTGTGCTTTCTTATGTGTTTTCTCACAAAATGCATGCTGATAGTTATGTTTAATCACTTTACTCAAGAGCACTAAAACTAATAGACCTTGCTTTAAGTACATGAAAATCCATAGCGTCTTTTTTAGAAACAGTGCATTACCTGGCATTGTGCTTGTAAGATAGTATGAATTAATTTTAGAAATGCTTACTCTTTGGGGCCCAAGGAGGGGAGAAATCTTTATCAATATCTAAGTGTATATTTGAGGTAAAGCTTCTGTCCAAAGAGAAATTGTCAACCGTAGTTCAATTTCTTTTAGCTGCTAAACTGATTTAATATATCAGTCGCATGAACTCATAAACTACTATGTTATCTAACACTATAAACTAAAAAATATTAAGGTATAATTAGGCAAATCAGTACTGTGTTGTATAAACATCTTAAATCCAGAGTTCTAGCCATGTAATAACTGAACAGCTTTAAGTCTCTTATTTCCATTAGTTTTACTTTACTTTGATAATTTTCTTCAGAACATGCCTATGATACAAATAGAAACCTTATTGTGGTAGGGCGCAGTGGCTCATGCCTGTAATCCCAGCACTTTGGGAGGCTGAGGCCAGAGGATCACCTGAGGTCAGGAGTTTGAGACCAACCTGACCAACATGGTGAAACCCTGTCTCTACCCAAAATACAAAAATTAGCCGGGCGTGGTGGCGCATGCCTGTAATGCCAGCTACTTGGGAGGCTGAGGAAAGAGAATCGCTTGAACGTGGGAGGCGTAGTTTGCAGTGAACTGAGATCATGCCACTGCACTCCAGCCTGGGCAGCAGAGAAAGACTCAGTGGAAAAAACAAATAAATACATACATACATACATAAACTTATTTATCTATGAAATGTTCTTTAAGAAAAATTCTTCTTGTACATATCCAAAGAATAAACAAAAGAAATATTAAGGTTTTATTTTCTTGTGTCCTTATGAAAAATTCTTCTTGTACATAACCTAAGAATAAACAAAAGAAATATGAAGATTTTCTTTTCTCGTGTTTAGAAACATAAGCCAGCCCCAATCCAACTTTGTATTTCATATTTCCAGCATTTTTAAAGGCTAATGAATACGCCATTATGTTTTTTAATATAATTAGCATGAGTATAAAACATGACAAATTTTATGAGTATCAACTGTCACTTCAATGGCGTAGAACTTCAAACTTTCAAACTCTCACAGTTCACTCTTTCAAGCTTTAGACTTTGTCCTCCGTGGGTGGGAACTCAAGCTCATACTGTGAAACTGCACTCAAAGAACATTCCACAGGCTGACAGTGCCAAATACTAGCTCAAGGGATAATTTTCTTGTCTGGAATTGAGCCCCCAACACCACAGTTAAGAGGGGAGGGATCTTTGTGGAGCAGGAAACCTCAGTAGAAAATGTTTCCAGTTATTACCCTTCACATCGTATAAGTATGACAAGGCCATTTAGCATTTGGAGATGATTAAGTTTTCACACAGTTTTCTTCCATGCTACCTTCTGTTTTCCTTCATTTTAAACAAAACAGCTGCTCCTCCATTTGCCTCTTAAGGCATTTGGATCATCAAACAGGCATTTGATCTCACATGCTGGTACTCATGGGTTTTGCGGTAATTAAAGATGATAAGGTGAAAGTGAGATAGAGAAGGTCCAAACTGTTCATCGAATAGTAAGACTGCATTCCTCAAAATAAGCAAATGTTGCAGTAACTTTAAAGTACCCCCCTGACACTTTGAAGTTTGTCTCTTGTACTGGCAAGTCTAAAATGAGACCCAGCCAAGATAGGCATTAGCATGTCAAAGAATAAGCTTCGTTTACACTGTGAGGACTGTATTTGAAGTCAATGGTGTGGTACTCTGGAGGCAGCTGAAATGCGTGCTGTTATTCCAGATGTGCATTGTCTCTACTGAAATACAATTTTACAGTCATTAAACATGTCAAGTTCATCAAGAGATAATTATAGCTGAAAGCCTGTCAGATGTGCTTCAAAATCTTGACAAAATATTTGCCTATTGATCAGCTTATTGATTTTTATTACCTAGGAATTGGACTGCTATTTAGATGTTTGTCATAATCAAAGGAATTGATTAGCCTTGACCAATCTTATTATTGAATATTATAGAGAAATATTTTAGTGTCAAATATCCGTAGCATTATATCTTAGCATAGTAATTGCAAGTGTTAGCTCTTTCTTTTCTTCCTAGAAATGTATGTCTAAGTGGTTTCTTTTCACATCTAGAATGTATGTGTAGGTAGTTTTTAATCAAGAAAAGCTATTAGGATGGCCAGAAAAAGCAAACACATTCTGCCATAAATATCATGGCATTTGCTAGATATTTTTATTTAACATAACATTTGCCTCTTTGGCTTAAACCTGATTTGTAGTTGAATTGAGTAATAGTCCTAAGAACTTAGCAAGTGAACTGCTAAAACAAAAATGAAAAAATAATGGGAAATTATCCTTTAACCCAGAAACCACATTTTTTAAAATTGTAAAAGGAAAAGGTGATCTTAGGAATTCAGAAAATTCCCAATTATTAAAAATAAATGAACTATCCCTCTGTTAACCACATCTTAAAATCCTGCTATTTCCAGAATCTAAGCTAATGTAATCAACTACCGTGCCTGTACTCCTCAGTCAATCAACCCTCCTGAGTAAATAAAAGGAATCGTCAATACTGTCTTGATGTATTCCTGACAATTGTATCACTTGCTCCTCTATGGCTGTAGTTAGGAAAACAAATAGTCAATTTCTACTTGGAACTAAATGCTATGGCATGTTTTGAGAAGACAACACTTTATATTAGAAAATAAAAAGGCAATTAACTATAATTTTCTTAGAATCTTGACATTTTATTGTTTAAGTATTTTTTGCTTTGTTTGGTTGTTTTTTCTTAAAAAGAAATATTCTTGCACCTAACAGCAAAGAAAAAACTGTCAAACTCATTGAATATCAAAGGGCACAGGGAAAATGTAGTTTTTTTTTTTTACAGTACTTCCGTTTGAAGTTAATGTACTATAATTTTCCTGCTATCATGCAACCTACCTCAAATTTTATTAATGATATACTATCTACCAAATATTATCATGTTTTTAAGCTTTTAACGTCCTCTTTAAGACTAAATTATTATGTGTTTTCTGTTTGTTTTATTCTAGATACTTCAATGTGTGTTCAGAAAACAGCAACTCTGATGAAGAGAAAAATTAGAGGGACGTAGAAGAAAATTTACATGACTTGATTAAGATTTATTTTCTAAGTAATGTAAGTAATAGAAAAGAAAGCACAGTTAAGGAATGTAAGTAATAGGAACCAAATACAGCTAAATTGGCCAAAAAGGAGAAATAATGGAAAGAGGATAGCATTCTATACACGACAAAGATAAAAGAAAAAGAAAACTTGGGGAATGAAAATACCTGGAAGCCCTTTGGATATCAGAAGTAGATAGACATGACTTTCCATACTCTGGTAT
>NW_022326023.1:0-6391 GCF_002776525.5 Piliocolobus tephrosceles | reverse complement strand
ATACCAGAGTATGGAAAGTCATGTCTATCTACTTCTGATATCCAAAGGGCTTCCAGGTATTTTCATTCCCCAAGTTTTCTTTTTCTTTTATCTTTGTCGTGTATAGAATGCTATCCTCTTTCCATTATTTCTCCTTTTTGGCCAATTTAGCTGTATTTGGTTCCTATTACTTACATTCCTTAACTGTGCTTTCTTTTCTATTACTTACATTACTTAGAAAATAAATCTTAATCAAGTCATGTAAATTTTCTTCTACGTCCCTCTAATTTTTCTCTTCATCAGAGTTGCTGTTTTCTGAACACACATTGAAGTATCTAGAATAAAACAAACAGAAAACACATAATAATTTAGTCTTAAAGAGGACGTTAAAAGCTTAAAAACATGATAATATTTGGTAGATAGTATATCATTAATAAAATTTGAGGTAGGTTGCATGATAGCAGGAAAATTATAGTACATTAACTTCAAACGGAAGTACTGTAAAAAAAAAAAACTACATTTTCCCTGTGCCCTTTGATATTCAATGAGTTTGACAGTTTTTTCTTTGCTGTTAGGTGCAAGAATATTTCTTTTTAAGAAAAAACAACCAAACAAAGCAAAAAATACTTAAACAATAAAATGTCAAGATTCTAAGAAAATTATAGTTAATTGCCTTTTTATTTTCTAATATAAAGTGTTGTCTTCTCAAAACATGCCATAGCATTTAGTTCCAAGTAGAAATTGACTATTTGTTTTCCTAACTACAGCCATAGAGGAGCAAGTGATACAATTGTCAGGAATACATCAAGACAGTATTGACGATTCCTTTTATTTACTCAGGAGGGTTGATTGACTGAGGAGTACAGGCACGGTAGTTGATTACATTAGCTTAGATTCTGGAAATAGCAGGATTTTAAGATGTGGTTAACAGAGGGATAGTTCATTTATTTTTAATAATTGGGAATTTTCTGAATTCCTAAGATCACCTTTTCCTTTTACAATTTTAAAAAATGTGGTTTCTGGGTTAAAGGATAATTTCCCATTATTTTTTCATTTTTGTTTTAGCAGTTCACTTGCTAAGTTCTTAGGACTATTACTCAATTCAACTACAAATCAGGTTTAAGCCAAAGAGGCAAATGTTATGTTAAATAAAAATATCTAGCAAATGCCATGATATTTATGGCAGAATGTGTTTGCTTTTTCTGGCCATCCTAATAGCTTTTCTTGATTAAAAACTACCTACACATACATTCTAGATGTGAAAAGAAACCACTTAGACATACATTTCTAGGAAGAAAAGAAAGAGCTAACACTTGCAATTACTATGCTAAGATATAATGCTACGGATATTTGACACTAAAATATTTCTCTATAATATTCAATAATAAGATTGGTCAAGGCTAATCAATTCCTTTGATTATGACAAACATCTAAATAGCAGTCCAATTCCTAGGTAATAAAAATCAATAAGCTGATCAATAGGCAAATATTTTGTCAAGATTTTGAAGCACATCTGACAGGCTTTCAGCTATAATTATCTCTTGATGAACTTGACATGTTTAATGACTGTAAAATTGTATTTCAGTAGAGACAATGCACATCTGGAATAACAGCACGCATTTCAGCTGCCTCCAGAGTACCACACCATTGACTTCAAATACAGTCCTCACAGTGTAAACGAAGCTTATTCTTTGACATGCTAATGCCTATCTTGGCTGGGTCTCATTTTAGACTTGCCAGTACAAGAGACAAACTTCAAAGTGTCAGGGGGGTACTTTAAAGTTACTGCAACATTTGCTTATTTTGAGGAATGCAGTCTTACTATTCGATGAACAGTTTGGACCTTCTCTATCTCACTTTCACCTTATCATCTTTAATTACCGCAAAACCCATGAGTACCAGCATGTGAGATCAAATGCCTGTTTGATGATCCAAATGCCTTAAGAGGCAAATGGAGGAGCAGCTGTTTTGTTTAAAATGAAGGAAAACAGAAGGTAGCATGGAAGAAAACTGTGTGAAAACTTAATCATCTCCAAATGCTAAATGGCCTTGTCATACTTATACGATGTGAAGGGTAATAACTGGAAACATTTTCTACTGAGGTTTCCTGCTCCACAAAGATCCCTCCCCTCTTAACTGTGGTGTTGGGGGCTCAATTCCAGACAAGAAAATTATCCCTTGAGCTAGTATTTGGCACTGTCAGCCTGTGGAATGTTCTTTGAGTGCAGTTTCACAGTATGAGCTTGAGTTCCCACCCACGGAGGACAAAGTCTAAAGCTTGAAAGAGTGAACTGTGAGAGTTTGAAAGTTTGAAGTTCTACGCCATTGAAGTGACAGTTGATACTCATAAAATTTGTCATGTTTTATACTCATGCTAATTATATTAAAAAACATAATGGCGTATTCATTAGCCTTTAAAAATGCTGGAAATATGAAATACAAAGTTGGATTGGGGCTGGCTTATGTTTCTAAACACGAGAAAAGAAAATCTTCATATTTCTTTTGTTTATTCTTAGGTTATGTACAAGAAGAATTTTTCATAAGGACACAAGAAAATAAAACCTTAATATTTCTTTTGTTTATTCTTTGGATATGTACAAGAAGAATTTTTCTTAAAGAACATTTCATAGATAAATAAGTTTATGTATGTATGTATGTATTTATTTGTTTTTTCCACTGAGTCTTTCTCTGCTGCCCAGGCTGGAGTGCAGTGGCATGATCTCAGTTCACTGCAAACTACGCCTCCCACGTTCAAGCGATTCTCTTTCCTCAGCCTCCCAAGTAGCTGGCATTACAGGCATGCGCCACCACGCCCGGCTAATTTTTGTATTTTGGGTAGAGACAGGGTTTCACCATGTTGGTCAGGTTGGTCTCAAACTCCTGACCTCAGGTGATCCTCTGGCCTCAGCCTCCCAAAGTGCTGGGATTACAGGCATGAGCCACTGCGCCCTACCACAATAAGGTTTCTATTTGTATCATAGGCATGTTCTGAAGAAAATTATCAAAGTAAAGTAAAACTAATGGAAATAAGAGACTTAAAGCTGTTCAGTTATTACATGGCTAGAACTCTGGATTTAAGATGTTTATACAACACAGTACTGATTTGCCTAATTATACCTTAATATTTTTTAGTTTATAGTGTTAGATAACATAGTAGTTTATGAGTTCATGCGACTGATATATTAAATCAGTTTAGCAGCTAAAAGAAATTGAACTACGGTTGACAATTTCTCTTTGGACAGAAGCTTTACCTCAAATATACACTTAGATATTGATAAAGATTTCTCCCCTCCTTGGGCCCCAAAGAGTAAGCATTTCTAAAATTAATTCATACTATCTTACAAGCACAATGCCAGGTAATGCACTGTTTCTAAAAAAGACGCTATGGATTTTCATGTACTTAAAGCAAGGTCTATTAGTTTTAGTGCTCTTGAGTAAAGTGATTAAACATAACTATCAGCATGCATTTTGTGAGAAAACACATAAGAAAGCACAGTAATCTTGATAAGGCACCAGTCACATCGGAAGAAATTGATGTTTTCCTCTGAGCTCAATACAAGGGCAATGCAAGAGCATCTACAGAGAATGCAGCCCATTAAACAGCAATAACCTAATTCACATTCAGCTCAGTAATTGGGTCAAGATGCAATAACTTTTTATAAAATTATACAATTTTACCTCAAAAAGAGCTAAAAAAGAAAGCCATTATATGCACACCCCTTCCATTTTATTTTATTGATGCTTAGGATAAAATGAGTTAAAGACAAAAAAGGAAACGTGCATGACGTGGCAATAACAAACCTAAAAAAGAAATTTCATGTATATTCACAATTGTATAGTGGAGATTAAAACAAAGCTTGAGAAAGAGAAATAAATGATAGGCTTAAAAATCACTTTTTAGATATAGTTCCTAGAGAAGGCAAGTTGTTAATGCCCCAGACCCTGAAATTAAATTGTCATAGTTCAACTGGCTTTACCACTAACCGATTCTGTTACTTTCAAAAAACTAATTTAGCTTACTTATGCTGTTTTCTCACATGCTAAATGTGAATGATAGTGGAGTATTTCTTGAGATTATCTTGAAGATTAAATGAGCTGATACATGTCAAGTGCCTAACTCAGTGATTAGCACACAGCAAGTGCTAAATGTTCTTGTATATGTGTATGCATACACACACACATGCACAAATAATGATCTATAGATGTATAAAGTTTTTGTGGGGTGAAGCATTGGAAAACATTTTGTAGATTTTGTAGAAAAGTGCGATTTCCTTCCTAAATGCTTCACTTTTACCAAACTGTGGTACCTAGGCTGAATTTGTGTCACCATCTGTTTTCATAAATATAATTTTATTGAACAAAGCCATGTACATATATTCCTGTATGGTTTGTGGCTACTTTTGTGCTGCAACAGACTTGAGTAGTCACACAGGTGGCACACAAAACTGTAAATATTTATTTTTGGATAATTTACAGAAAAGTTTGAAGACCCTAGAACAAGGGCATTTTCTTATACAACAATACTAACATCACATACCAAAGGAATTTGACATTGATATACCATTGACTAATACACAATCCATTTTCAAAATACCCCAATTTTCTGCAATATGTTCTTCTGGCCATTGTCCCATGACCTTTCAAATACTTTCCTTTCTATTTATTAGTAGTGGGTGCTCTGATTCAAAAGTTTCACACCTGTTTCCAGTATTTCCTCACTTAGAAAGGTCTTCCACCTGATGTAGATTCATTTTGTTTGTGTTCCATCCCTTTGAATGTCCTGCTAGCTTTTCTTCTTTTTCGCACAATCTCCATCTGACACATTCTGCTCTGGAGTGACAGCCAGGACTGCTTTACTTATACACAAATTGAAGTTTGTAGATTGCTGTGGTTTGGATGTTCATGTTCCTCCAAAATTCATATTGAAACTTAATCCCCATTGTGATGGTATTAAGAGGTAAGGACTTTTAGAGAGGGATTAAGTCAAGAGAGCTCTGCCCTTGTGAGTGGGATTAATGCTCTTATGAAAGAAAAAAAAAAAAAAAAAAAGGCTTCAGAGAACCGTCTCACCCTGTCTTCTTTCTTCATGTGAAGACACAGACCTCATCCTTTTCTCTTTTACATCACATGAAGACACCTAGACAACACCATCTATGATGAACACGCCTCACCAGATACTAAATTTCCTGGTACCTTGATCATGGACTTCCCAGCTTCCAGAACTATAAGAAATAAATTTCTATTTTTTTTTTTAATTACCCATTCTAAGTTATTTTTGTTATGGCAGCCCAGAATGGACCAAGACATAGTTTCTCTCATTTAGGCATGCTGATATGCAATAGTAAATATGGATTTAAATAGCTGGCATTGTCTTATGGAAAATTAAAAGGTTCTCACTTTTCCCCTGCTTCTTTTCCTTTTTCTTCTTCATATCTTTATCGTCATAATCACCACCCTCATCCTTGTCATCTCTAAGCAATGCCTTTTTTATTTTTCAGATGGAGTTTCACTCCTGTTGCCCAGGCTGGAGTGCAATGGTGCAATCTTGGCTTACTGTGATCTCCGCCTCCTGGGTTCAAGCTTTTTACGCATTCATCACTTAAGATAACAGCAAAGTAAAACAAACTGGAATCTATGAGTGATTGTAGATTTTGAAAATAGACTTGTCCAAATAAATTTGCAATAAATTTATTTTGATCTTACCCCTTATTTATTATGCATTTCCTTCATTTTTACTTCCTTTTGTTTTATTGTATTATTATATATGTATATAGAGAGAGATGGAGTCTTGCTCTGTCACCAAAGCTGGAGTGCAATGACACAATCTCTGCTCGCTGCAACCTCTCTCTCTCTCTTGAGTTAAAGCAATTCTTCCCCCTTAGTCTCCCAAGTAGCTGGGATTACAGGTGCATGCCACCACGCCAGACTCATTTTTGTATTTTTTTAGAGATGGGATCACTTTGTTGGCCAGGCTGATCTTGAACTCTTGACCTCAGGAAATCCGACAGCCTCGGGCTCCCAAAGTGCTGGAATTATAGGCATGAGCCAACATGCCTGGCTGCTTCCCTTTATGTTTGTTTCCTCTTATAACTCTGCCTACTGGCTTTTATCTCTTAATTTTTTTTTTCTTTTTTACTTATTTTCTATGGAGTCAGCAACTCCCACTTCAGCAATGTCACACATTACTCTTATTTTAAGCCATTAAAACATCTCTTACTATAAATGGAAGTTTTGTGTGTGTACAACTGATCATGTGTGTTATTTGTTTCTCTTAACATGTCCCTTTTTTTATAGGAAGGATATAAAATGCTCTTACGGAAAAGAAAAGAACTCAGAGAGCTGCCTGGCCTTGTCATCTTCTTTCATGTGAAGACACAGACGTCATCCTTCTATCTTTTCCATCATATGAAGA
>NW_022326010.1:0-6385 GCF_002776525.5 Piliocolobus tephrosceles | reverse complement strand
TTTTTTTCTTGTATATTTGTTTGAGTTCTTTGTAGATTCTGGAAATTAGCCCTTTGTCAGATGAGTAGATTGCAAAAATTTTCTCCCATTCTGTAGGTTGCCTGTTCACTCTGATGGTAGTTTCTTTTGCTGTGCAGAAGCTCTTTAGTTTAATTAGATCCCATTTGTCAATTTTGGCTTTTGCTGCCATTGCTTTTGGTGTTTTAGACATGAAGTCCTTGCCCATGCCTATGTCCTGAATGGTACTACCTAGATTTTCTTCTAGGGTTTTTATGGTATTAGGTCTAACATTTAAGTCTCTAATCCATCTTGAATTAATCTTCGTATAAGGAGTAAGGAAAGGATCCAGTTTCAGCTTTCTACTTATGGCTAGCCAATTTTCCCAGCACCATTCATTAAATAGGGAATCCTTTCCCCACGTTCATATGGAACCAAAAAAGAGCCCGCATTGCCAAGACAATCCTAAGTCAAAAGGACAAAGCCGGAGGCATCACGCTACCTGACTTCAAACTATACTACAAGGCTACAGTAACCAAAACAGCATGGTACTGGTACCAAAACAGAGATATAGACCAATGGAACAGAACGGAGTCCTCTAGTCTATTGTTAAACCTTTTCATGGCATTTTGCAATTTCCTAAATGTGTCTTTCATTTAAGAAGTTCTTAGTGGCTTTTCTTTAAAATATTTATGTCTTTCAAAAGTGTTTTCATTCATATCGAGAATTGTTTTTTTAATGTATTTATTTGGTTTTCCCCTTTCTCTGATATCTCATTCGGTACCTTAATAGTCAAGGTTTTGAATTTTATCTGGTATTTTGAGCGTTTTATCTTGGTTTGAATCCATTGCTACAGGATTAATCTGATCTTTTGGGGGTGTTATATAACCTTGTTTTGTCATATTACCAAAATTATTTTTCCAATTTCTTCTCATTTGGTAGACTATTTCTTCTAATTATTCTTGAATTTATTTTTTATTTGACTTTTTAAAAGATTTCTTCTTCCCCCCATTAAATATGTGACTTTAATGTTTACAGTTTATGGTAGCTTAATTCAGCTCTTGGTGCTTTCAGGGATGACGTCTTGATGTCTTTGGTTATAGAGAGTCTTTGTATGATGACTTTCTCAGATACTGGTTGTAGTAGCAATGTGCTCGGTGTGTCAGAAAGTTTGCTATCTCCTAAGCGGTTGGAATGGCAGAGGTCTCCTGAAGCTTACCTCATTCCCCCATGTTGGGCTATTTATTTATTTATGTATTTATTTATTCAGCCTTTTATTGACTGAGTTGAATATTTCAGACTTCAGGTTGGCAGGGACAATGTCCTGGGGTAGAAACCAGTTGTGGCTAAAGTAGGTAGGTAATTGCAGTGCCCACTGGTGGGCAGAGGTCACAGCCTTGACAAAGCAGAGGTGGCTGGAGGCTTTCAGTGAAACACACTGAGGTCTTATCAGAGGAAGAGTAAAAGCCACCTCTGCTCCTCTGTCAGGCTAGCAGGAAGATGATTTACCTCTCAGATGGCATTCCTGACACAGTGTTCTGGCTATTCAGATCACAGAGACACTTCTTGTTTTCTTTATTCACCTGCAGGAATGTTGATCTTCCAAGTAGACAGGAAATGTGATTCTACCTTTTTTATTTTATTTTTATTTTATTTTATTTTTTTGAGACGGTGTCTTACTCTGTCACCTAGGCTGGAGTGCACTGGTGTGGTCTCAGCTCACTGCAACCTCTGCCTCCTGGGTTCAAGAAATTCTCCTGCCACAGCCTCCCAAGTAGCTGGGACTACAGGCACCCGCCACTACACCTGGCTAATTTTTATATTTTTTTAGTAGAGGCAGGATTTTGCCATGTTGGCCAGTCTGGTCTCCAACTCCTGTCATCAGACAGTCCACCTGCCTTGGCTTCCATAAGTGCTGGAATTACAGGCATGAATCACCACGCCCAGCCCATGACTCTACCTCTTGTGCCAACCTGAACCTGCAGGTTGCTCCACCTGTGAGGATGTAGTTACCCTGAAGTGTTTCAGAAAGGCTGTCTATAGGTGCGTCCACACTGAGCTTCCATGGCAGAGGCCCCAGCTGTTTTTGCAGTGGGGAATGAGAGGGGAAAGGAGTACCCTTCTCTAAGACCCTTGATGAGCACCAGGTCTGCCTCTCTGTTGAGATAAAGCTGCAGGCTTTATTTATTTATTGAATCCAGCACTGCAACTGTGCTTCTGCTGAAAGAAACTTCCCACCAGTGGGATGTTCCCTTGATATGGTACACTCCCTCTTCCCCTGAAATTAGTAGTTCCTGAAAAGCAGACTATGTGAATGCTGTTGCTCCTCTGGGTTCAGCTGCAGGCTGATGCTGGGGAATGTCTGTAAGGGAGCCAGTAATGTGACTTCGCCTCAAGGCTCACAGAAGTATGTACCATCTCCTGCTCTGATGGGGGTGGCAAGGGAGTAACATGAACTATGTGAGATAGTTTCTCTCACCACAGCATTTTTCTCACCACAGAGAGTTTTTAGCATGAAGGGCTGTTGAATTTTGTCAAAGGCCTTTTCTGCATCTATTGAGATAATCATGTGGTTTTTGTCTTTGGTTCTGTTTATATGTTGGATTACGTTTATTGATTTGCGTATGTTGAACCAGCCTTGCATCCCAGGGATGAAGCCCACTTGATCATGGTGGATAAGCTTTTTGATGTGCTGCTGGCTTTGGTTGGCCAGTATTTTATTGAGGATTTTTGCATTGATGTTCATCAGGGATATTGGTCTAAAATCCTCTTTTTTTGTTATATCTCTGCCAGGCTTTGGTATCAGGATGATGTTGGCCTCATAAAAAGAGTTAGGGAGGATTCCCTCTTTTTCTATTGATTGGAATAGTTTCAGAAGGAATGTTACCAACTCTTCCTTGTATCTCTGGTAGAATTTGGCTGTGAATCCGTCTGGTCTTGGACTTTTTATGATTGGTAGGCTATTGATTATTGCCTCAATTTCAGAGCCTGCTATTGGCCTCTTTAGGGATTCAACTTCTTCCTGGTTTAGTCTTGGGAGAGTGTAAGTGTCCAGGAAATTATCCATTTCTTCTAGGTTTTCTAGTTTATTTGCATAGAGGCGTTTATAGTATTTTCTGTTGGTAGTTTGTATTTCTGTGAGGTCAGTGGTGATATCCCCTTTATCCTTTTTATTGTGTCTATTTGATTCTTCTCTCTTTTCTTCTTTATTAGTCTTTCTAGCAGTCTATCAATTTTGTTGATCTTTTCAAAAAAGCAGCTCCTGGTTTCATTGACTTTTTTGAAGGGTTTTTTGTGTCTCTACCTCCTTCAGTTCTGCTCTGATCTTAGTTATTTCTTGCCTTCTGCTAGCTTTTGAATGTGTTTGCTCTTGCTTCTCTAGTTCTTTTAATTGTGATGTTAGGGTGTCAATTGTAGATCTTTCTTGCTTTCTCTTCTGGGCATTTAGTGCTATAAATTTCCCTCTACACACTGCTTTAAATGTGCCCCAGAGATTTTGGTATGTTGTATCTTTTTTCTCATTGGTTTCAAAGAACATCTTTATTTCTGCCTTCATTTTGTTATGTACCCAGTAGTCATTCAGGAGCAGGTTGTTCAGTTTCCATGTAGTTGAGCAGTTTTGATTGAGTTTCTTAGTCCTGAGTTCTAGTTTGATAGCACTATGGTCTGAGAGACAGTTTGTTATAATTTCTGTTCTTGTACATTTGCTGAGGAGTGTTTTACTTCCAACTATGTGGTCAATTTTTGAGTAAGTGTGATGTAGTGCTGAGAAGAATGTATATTCTGTTGCTTTGGGGTGGAGAGTTCTGCAGATGTCTATTAGGTCTGCTTGGTGCAGAGTGGAGTTCAATTCCTGGATATCCTTGTTAACTTTCTGTCTTGTTGATCTGTCTAATGTTGACAGTGGTGTGTTAAAGTCTCCCATTATTATTGTATGGGAGTCTAAATCTCTTTGTAATTCTCTAAGGACTTGCTTTGTGAATCTGATTGCTCCTGTATTGGGTTCATTGATGTTTAGGATAGTTAGCTCTTCCTGATGAATTGATTCCTTTAACATTATGTAATGGCCTTCTTTGTCTCTTTTGATCTTTGATGGTTTAAAGTCTGTTTTATCAGAGACTAGGATTGCAACCCCTGCTTTTTTTTGTTTCCCATTTGCTTGGTAGGTCTTCCTCTATCCCTTTATTTTGAGCCTATGTGTGTCTCTGCATATGAAATGGGTCTCCTGAATACAGCAGACTGATGAGTCTTGACTCTTTAGCCCATTTGCCAGTCTGTGTCTTTTAAATGGACCATTTAGTCCATTTACATTTAAGGTTAATATTGTTATGTGTGAACTTGATTCTGTCATTATGATATTAGCTGGTTATTTTGCTCATTAGTTGATGCAGTTTCTTCCTAGCATCGATGGACTTTACATTTTGGCATGTTTTTGCAATGGCTGATACCTGTTGTTACTTTCCATGTTTAGTGCTTCCTTCATGATCTGTTATAAGGCAGGCCTGGTGGTGACAAAATGTTTAAGCATTTGCTTATCTGTAAAGGATTTTATTTAACTTAGTTTGGCTGGATATGAAATTCTGGGTTTAAAATTCTTTTCTTTAAGAATGTTGAATATTGGCCCCCACTCTCTTCTGGCTTAGAGAGTTTCTGCCGAGAGATCTGCTGTAAGTCTGATGGGCTTCCCTTTGTGGGTAACTCAACCTTTCTCTCTAGTTGCCCTTAACATTTTCTCCTTCATTTCAACTTTGGTGAATCTGACAATTATGTGTCTTGGAGTTGCTCTTCCCAAAGAGTATCTTTGTGGTGTTCTCTGTATTTCCTAAATTTGAATGTTGGCCTGCCTTGCTAGGTTGGGTAAGTTCTCCTGGATGATATCCTGCAGAGTGTTTTCCAACTTGGTTCCATTCTCCCTGTCACTTTCAGGCACACCAATCAGATGTAGATTTGTCTTTTCACATAATCCCATATTTCTTGGAGGCTTTGTTCATTTCTTTTTACTCCTTTTTCTCTATACTTCTCTCATTGCTTCATTTCATTCATTTGATCTTCAATCACTGATGCTCTTTTTTATAGTGGATCGATTCAGTTACTGAAGCTTGTGCATTTATCATGTAGTTCTCGTGTTATGGTTTTCATCTCTATCCATTCTTTTAAGGACTTCTCTACATTGGTTGTTCTAGTTAGCCATTCATCAAATCTTTTTTCAAGGTTTTTAGTTTCTTTTTGCTGGTTACATAATTCCTCCTTTAGCTCTGAGAAGTTTGATCGACTGAAGCCTTCTTCTCTCAACTCATCAAAGTCATTCTCTGTCCAGCTTTGTTCCATTGCTGACAATGAGCTGTGTTCCTTTGGAGGGGGAGATGCGCTCTGATTTTTTGAATTTCCAGCTTTTCTGCCCTGCTTTTTCCCCATCTTTGTGGTTTTATCTGCCTTTGGTCTTTGATGATGTTGACATACTGATGGAGTTTTGGTGTGGGTGTCCTTTCTGTTTGTTAGTTTTCCTTCTAACAGTCAGGACCGTCAGTTGCAGGTCTGTTGGAGTTTGCTTGAGTTTCACTCCAGACCCTGTTTGCCTGGGTATCTGCAGGAGAGGCTGCAGAAGATAGAATATTGCTGAACAGTGAGTGTTGCTGTCTGATTCTTGCTCTGGAAGCTTCGTCTCAGGGGTGTACCCAGCCGTGTGAGGTGTGAGGTGTCAGTCTGCACCTAGTGGGGGATGTCTCCCAGTTAGGCTACTCAGGGGTCAGAGATTCACTTGAGCAGGCAGTCTGTCCATTCTCAGATCTCAACCTCCATGCTGGGAGATCCACTGCTCTCTTCAAAACTGTCAGACAGGGACATTTACCTCTGTCGAGGTTTCTGCTGTTTTTTGTTTAGCTATGCCCTGTCCCCAGAGGTGCAGTCTATAGAGTCAGGCAGGCCTCCTTGAGCTGTGGTGGGCTCCACACAATTCCAGCTTCCCAGCGGCTTTGTTTACCCACTTAAGCCTCAGCAATAGCGGGCACCCTCCCCCCGCCTTGCTGCCACCTTGCAGTTAGATCTCAGACTGCTGTGCTAGCAATGAGGGAAGCTCTGTCAGTGTGGGACCCTCTGGGCCACGGATGGGATATAATCTCCTGGTGTGCTGTTTGCTAAGACCCTTGGTAAAGCACAGTATTAGGGTGGGAGTTACCCAATTTTCCAGGTGTTGTGTGTCTCGATTTCCTTTGGCTAGGAAAAGGAATTCCCTTCCCTCTTGTCCTTCCCAGGTGAGGCGATGCCTCACCCTGCTTCAGCTTTTGCTGGTTGGGCTGCACCCGCGGACCAGCAGCAACTGTCCGACACACCCCAGTGAGAGTAACCCAGTACCTCAGTTGAAAATGCAGAAATCACCCATCTTCTGTGA
>NW_022326000.1:0-1708 GCF_002776525.5 Piliocolobus tephrosceles | reverse complement strand
CCTCGAGTGCTTCTTTCTGTTTTTTACTGGAAATTTTAATTTTGCCATAGTGTTCAATGTGCTCCAAATATCACTCTTTCGGTTTTACAGGAACAGTGTTCACATTGTGCCTTATGAGAAGAAAGTTATAACTCCCTGAGTGGAATGCACACGTCACCAAGCAGTTTCTCAGAAAGCTTCTCTCCAGTTTTGATCTGAGTACATTTCCTGTTTCACTATAGGCCCGAATGTGATTCCAAATATCCCTTAACGGATCCATCCACGAGGGAGTTTCCAAGCTGTGTAATGAAAAGAAAGCTTCATCTATGTGAGATGAATAAACATTGCAAAAAGCAGATTCACAGAAAGCTTCTTTGCCATTCTAATCTGAAGATATTTCCTTTTTCACCATAGTCCTCAAAGTGCTCAGGAAGGTACCTTCATGGATCCGTCCATGACAGTTTCCAAGCTGCATAATATAAAGAAAGCATTATCTATGTGAGATGATTACACATATCACAGAGTAGTTTCCTACAAAGCTTTATCCAGTTTTAGTTTGAGGTTATTTCCCTTTTCACCACCGACACCAACATGCTCCTGAATATCACTTGGTACCTGTTTCTCCAAAAGGGTTTCCCCGACGCTGTATGAGAAGAGTGGTATAACACTGTGAGTGGAATGCACACGTCACAATGCAGTTCCTCAGAAAGCTTCTCTCCAGCATTGTCTGAACATATTTCCTTTTTCACCGTAAGCCTCAAAATGCTCTCGAATATACCGTCACATGCTAAGCATACACAGGGTTAGAAAACTGCTCAATGAAAAGAGGGGCTTATCTGAGTGAGAGCCATTAAGACGACACAGAGCAGTTTCACAGAGAGCATCCTTCTGGATTTTAACTGAGGATATTTCTTTCTCCATGTTCTAAGGATCATTCCCAAATGTCCTTACTCAGATTCCATATAAACAGTGATTTCAAGCTGTTCCATTTTAAGAAGGGTTTAACTTTGTGAGATGAATACACACATCGCAAAGCAGTTGCTCACAAAGTTTTTGTGCAGGTTTCATGGGAAGACCTTTCCTTGCTCACCACAAGCCTACAGGCATCACTAAATATCCCTTCACAGATGCTCCGAAGACAGTGTCTCGAAACCGGGCAACAGAGAGTAAGCATTAACTCTTTGAAGTGAATGCACATATCAGAGAACAGATTCTTGGAATGCTTTTCCCTCGATTTTCTTTCAGTATATTTCACTAATTGTCAGAGTCCTCTATGCACTCTGAAATATCACTTTTTCTGTTTCTCAAGAACAGTGTTCAAACACTGCCTTGTGAAAAAAAGAGGTATAACTCACTGAGTGGAATGCATACATCACAAAGTCGTTTCTCAGAAAGCTTTTCCGTGCTTTTTATGTGAAGATATCTCCTCTTTCAACGCAGGCCTCAATGTGCTCCTGAATGTCCCTTTGTGGATCCGTGCATGATGCAGTTTCCAAACTGAGTAATATAAGAAAAGTTTTAACTACGCGAGATGAATAAATATATCTAACACAAAGCAGTTTCACAGAAATCTTCTCTCAAGTTTTTGTCTGAAGATATTACCTTTTTCACCAGAGCCATTCCTATACTCCCGAATGTCTCTTGGTAGCTTTTTCTCCAAAAGGGATACCGGATTTTCTAGAAGAAGAAAGGTGAGTGGAATGCACACTTAACAAAGCAGCTCCTCAGA
>NW_022325999.1:0-1142 GCF_002776525.5 Piliocolobus tephrosceles | reverse complement strand
ATTTTTGCAATCTACTCATCTGACAAAGGGCTAATTTCCAGAATCTACAAAGAACTCAAACAAATATACAAGAAAAAAACAAACAACCCCATCCAAAAGTGGGGAAAGGATATGAACAGACATTTCTCAAAAGAAGACATTCATACAGCCAACAGACACATGAAAAAATGCTCATCATCACTGGCCATCAGAGAAATGCAAATCAAAACCACAATGAGATACCATCTCACACCAGTTAGAATGGCAATCATTAAAAAATCAGGAAACAACAGGTGTTGGAGAGGATGTGGAGAAATAGGAACACTTTTACACTGTTGGTGGGATTGTAAACTAGTTCAACCATTATGGAAAACAGTATGGCGATTCCTCAAGGATCTAGAACTAGATGTACCATATGACCCAGCCATCCCACTACTGGGTATATACCCAAAGGATTATAAATTATGCTACTACAAAGACACATGCACACGTATGTTTATTGCGGCACTATTCACAATAGCAAAGACTTGGAATCAACCCAAATGTCCATCAGTGACAGACTGGATTAAGAAAATGTGGCACATATACACCATGGAATACTATGCAGCCATAAAAAAGGATGAGTTTGCGTCCTTTGTAGAGACATGGATGCAGCTGGAAACCATCATTCTTAGCAAATTATCACAAGAAGAGAAAACCAAACACCGCATGTTCTCACTCATAGGTGGGAACTGAACAATGAGCT
The DNA here is from genome assembly GCF_002776525.5 of Piliocolobus tephrosceles. Classification (NCBI taxonomy): domain Eukaryota; kingdom Metazoa; phylum Chordata; class Mammalia; order Primates; family Cercopithecidae; genus Piliocolobus; species Piliocolobus tephrosceles. Next base: position 418 of record NW_022325999.1, on the reverse strand, counting down.
CACTTGGACTCGGGAAGGGGAACATCACACACTGGGGCCTATCATGGGGAGGGGGGAGGGGGGGGGGGATTGCATTGGGGAGTTATACCTGATATAAATGATGAATTGATGGGTGCTGACGAGTTGATGGGTGCAGCACACCAACATGGCACATGTATACATATGTAACAAACCTGCACGTTATGCACATGTACCCTAGAACTTAAAGTATAATAAAAAATAAAAATAAAAAAAAAGAAAAAAGAAAAAAGAAAAAAAAAAGAAATAAGCAAGCAAGGTTAAGTTGATACTTAAATTTTGGCCAAAACAGATTCAATGGATCTATCCTAGATCAATAGATACGGTTAAGAATGCATTTCTGGAAGTCCTAGCCAGAGCAATCAGGCAAGAGGAAGAAATAAAAGGCATCCAAATAGGA
>NW_022325998.1:0-1708 GCF_002776525.5 Piliocolobus tephrosceles | reverse complement strand
TCTGAGGAGCTGCTTTGTTAAGTGTGCATTCCACTCACCTTTCTTCTTCTAGAAAATCCGGTATCCCTTTTGGAGAAAAAGCTACCAAGAGACATTCGGGAGTATAGGAATGGCTCTGGTGAAAAAGGTAATATCTTCAGACAAAAACTTGAGAGAAGATTTCTGTGAAACTGCTTTGTGTTAGATATATTTATTCATCTCGCGTAGTTAAAACTTTTCTTATATTACTCAGTTTGGAAACTGCATCATGCACGGATCCACAAAGGGACATTCAGGAGCACATTGAGGCCTGCGTTGAAAGAGGAGATATCTTCACATAAAAAGCACGGAAAAGCTTTCTGAGAAACGACTTTGTGATGTATGCATTCCACTCAGTGAGTTATACCTCTTTTTTTCACAAGGCAGTGTTTGAACACTGTTCTTGAGAAACAGAAAAAGTGATATTTCAGAGTGCATAGAGGACTCTGACAATTAGTGAAATATACTGAAAGAAAATCGAGGGAAAAGCATTCCAAGAATCTGTTCTCTGATATGTGCATTCACTTCAAAGAGTTAATGCTTACTCTCTGTTGCCCGGTTTCGAGACACTGTCTTCGGAGCATCTGTGAAGGGATATTTAGTGATGCCTGTAGGCTTGTGGTGAGCAAGGAAAGGTCTTCCCATGAAACCTGCACAAAAACTTTGTGAGCAACTGCTTTGCGATGTGTGTATTCATCTCACAAAGTTAAACCCTTCTTAAAATGGAACAGCTTGAAATCACTGTTTATATGGAATCTGAGTAAGGACATTTGGGAATGATCCTTAGAACATGGAGAAAGAAATATCCTCAGTTAAAATCCAGAAGGATGCTCTCTGTGAAACTGCTCTGTGTCGTCTTAATGGCTCTCACTCAGATAAGCCCCTCTTTTCATTGAGCAGTTTTCTAACCCTGTGTATGCTTAGCATGTGACGGTATATTCGAGAGCATTTTGAGGCTTACGGTGAAAAAGGAAATATGTTCAGACAATGCTGGAGAGAAGCTTTCTGAGGAACTGCATTGTGACGTGTGCATTCCACTCACAGTGTTATACCACTCTTCTCATACAGCGTCGGGGAAACCCTTTTGGAGAAACAGGTACCAAGTGATATTCAGGAGCATGTTGGTGTCGGTGGTGAAAAGGGAAATAACCTCAAACTAAAACTGGATAAAGCTTTGTAGGAAACTACTCTGTGATATGTGTAATCATCTCACATAGATAATGCTTTCTTTATATTATGCAGCTTGGAAACTGTCATGGACGGATCCATGAAGGTACCTTCCTGAGCACTTTGAGGACTATGGTGAAAAAGGAAATATCTTCAGATTAGAATGGCAAAGAAGCTTTCTGTGAATCTGCTTTTTGCAATGTTTATTCATCTCACATAGATGAAGCTTTCTTTTCATTACACAGCTTGGAAACTCCCTCGTGGATGGATCCGTTAAGGGATATTTGGAATCACATTCGGGCCTATAGTGAAACAGGAAATGTACTCAGATCAAAACTGGAGAGAAGCTTTCTGAGAAACTGCTTGGTGACGTGTGCATTCCACTCAGGGAGTTATAACTTTCTTCTCATAAGGCACAATGTGAACACTGTTCCTGTAAAACCGAAAGAGTGATATTTGGAGCACATTGAACACTATGGCAAAATTAAAATTTCCAGTAAAAAACAGAAAGAAGCACTCGAGG
>NW_022325997.1:0-1702 GCF_002776525.5 Piliocolobus tephrosceles | reverse complement strand
ATTTCAAACTACTCAATCCAAAGAATGATTTAACTCTATGAGATGAGCACAAACTTCTCAAAAGCGTTGCGCAGAAATCTTCCCTCAAATATTCAATGGCGTCTATTTGATTCCTCTCTCTTTTCTTCTTTATTAGCCTTGCTAGCGGTCTGTCAATTTTGTTGATCTTTTCAAAAAACCAACTCCTGGATTCATTGATTTTTTGGAGGGTTTTTTTTTGTCTCTATCTCCTTCAGTTCTGCTCTGATGCTGGGAAAATTGGCTAGCCATAAGTAGAAAGCTGAAACTGGATCCTTTCCTTATTCCTTATACGAAGATTAATTCAAGATGGATTAGAGACTTAAATGTTAGACCTAATACCTTAAAAACCCTAGAAGAAAATCTAGGTAGTACCATTCAGGACATAGGCATGGGCAAGGACTTCATGTCTAAAACACCAAAAGCAACGGCAGCAAAAGCCAAAATTGACAAATAGGATCTAATTAAACTAAAGAGCTTCTGCACAGCAAAAGAAACTACCATCAGAGTGAACAGGCAACCTACAGAATGGGAGAAAATTTTTGCAATCTACTCATCTGATAAAGGGCAAATTTCCAGAATCTACAAAGAACTCAAACAAATATACAAGAAAAAAACAAAGAACCCCATCAAAAAGTGGGGAAAGCATATGAACAGACATTTCTCAAAAGAAGACATTCATACAGCCAACAGACACATGAAAAAATGCTCATCATCACTGGCCATCAGAGAAATGCAAATCAAAACCACAATGAGATACCATCTCACACCATTTAGAATGGCAATCATTCAAAAGTCAGGAAACAACAGGTGTTGGAGAGGATGTGGAGAAATAGGAACACTTTTACACTGTTGGTGGGATTGTAAACTAGTTCAACCATTATGGAAAAGAGTATGGCAATTCCTCAAAGATCTAGAACTAGATGTACCATATGACCCAGCCATCCCACTACTGGGTATATACCCAAAGGATTATAAATTATGCTACTACAAAGACACAGGCACACGTATGTTTATTGCGGCACTATTCACAATAGCAAAGACTTGGAATCAACCCAAATGTCCATCAGTGACAGACTGGATTAAGAAAATGTGGCACATATACACCATGGAATACTATGCAGCCATAAAAAAGGATGAGTTTGCGTCCTTTGTAGGGACCTGGATGCAGCTGGAAACCATCATTCTTAGCAAACTATCACAAGAAGAGAAAACCAAACACCGCATGTTCTCACTCATAGGTGGGAACTGAACAATGAGCTCACTTGGACTCGGGAAGGGGAACATCACACACTGGGGCCTATCATGGGGAGGGGGGAGGGGGGAGGGATTGCATTGGGGAGTTATACCTGATATAAATGATGAATTGATGGGTGCTGACGAGTTGATGGGTGCAGGACACCAACATGGCACATGTATACATATGTAACAAACCTGCACGTTATGCACATGTACCCTAGAACTTAAAGTATAATAATAAAAAAAAATATTCAATGGAAGACATTTCCTTGCTCGACACATGCCTCCGCTTGCCAATTACTATCCCTTCGCAGAACCTTCAGAGACTGACTTTCAAACTGGGAAATGTAGAGTAAACTTTAACCCTGTGTAAAAATGGACATGTCAGAGAGCAGCTCCCTCGAGTGCTTCTTTCTGTTTTTTACTGGAAATTTTAATTTTGCCA
>NW_022325996.1:0-1702 GCF_002776525.5 Piliocolobus tephrosceles | reverse complement strand
TGGCAAAATTAAAATTTCCAGTAAAAAACAGAAAGAAGCACTCGAGGGAGCTGCTCTCTGACATGTCCATTTTTACACAGGGTTAAAGTTTACTCTACATTTCCCAGTTTGAAAGTCAGTCTCTGAAGGTTCTGCGAAGGGATAGTAATTGGCAAGCGGAGGCATGTGTCGAGCAAGGAAATGTCTTCCATTGAATATTTTTTTTTATTATTATACTTTAAGTTCTAGGGTACATGTGCATAACGTGCAGGTTTGTTACATATGTATACATGTGCCATGTTGGTGTCCTGCACCCATCAACTCGTCAGCACCCATCAATTCATCATTTATATCAGGTATAACTCCCCAATGCAATCCCTCCCCCCTCCCCCCTCCCCATGATAGGCCCCAGTGTGTGATGTTCCCCTTCCCGAGTCCAAGTGAGCTCATTGTTCAGTTCCCACCTATGAGTGAGAACATGCGGTGTTTGGTTTTCTCTTCTTGTGATAGTTTGCTAAGAATGATGGTTTCCAGCTGCATCCAGGTCCCTACAAAGGACGCAAACTCATCCTTTTTTATGGCTGCATAGTATTCCATGGTGTATATGTGCCACATTTTCTTAATCCAGTCTGTCACTGATGGACATTTGGGTTGATTCCAAGTCTTTGCTATTGTGAATAGTGCCGCAATAAACATACGTGTGCCTGTGTCTTTGTAGTAGCATAATTTATAATCCTTTGGGTATATACCCAGTAGTGGGATGGCTGGGTCATATGGTACATCTAGTTCTAGATCTTTGAGGAATTGCCATACTCTTTTCCATAATGGTTGAACTAGTTTACAATCCCACCAACAGTGTAAAAGTGTTCCTATTTCTCCACATCCTCTCCAACACCTGTTGTTTCCTGACTTTTGAATGATTGCCATTCTAAATGGTGTGAGATGGTATCTCATTGTGGTTTTGATTTGCATTTCTCTGATGGCCAGTGATGATGAGCATTTTTTCATGTGTCTGTTGGCTGTATGAATGTCTTCTTTTGAGAAATGTCTGTTCATATGCTTTCCCCACTTTTTGATGGGGTTCTTTGTTTTTTTCTTGTATATTTGTTTGAGTTCTTTGTAGATTCTGGAAATTTGCCCTTTATCAGATGAGTAGATTGCAAAAATTTTCTCCCATTCTGTAGGTTGCCTGTTCACTCTGATGGTAGTTTCTTTTGCTGTGCAGAAGCTCTTTAGTTTAATTAGATCCTATTTGTCAATTTTGGCTTTTGCTGCCGTTGCTTTTGGTGTTTTAGACATGAAGTCCTTGCCCATGCCTATGTCCTGAATGGTACTACCTAGATTTTCTTCTAGGGTTTTTAAGGTATTAGGTCTAACATTTAAGTCTCTAATCCATCTTGAATTAATCTTCGTATAAGGAATAAGGAAAGGATCCAGTTTCAGCTTTCTACTTATGGCTAGCCAATTTTCCCAGCATCAGAGCAGAACTGAAGGAGATAGAGACAAAAAAAAACCCTCCAAAAAATCAATGAATCCAGGAGTTGGTTTTTTGAAAAGATCAACAAAATTGACAGACCGCTAGCAAGGCTAATAAAGAAGAAAAGAGAGAGGAATCAAATAGACGCCATTGAATATTTGAGGGAAGATTTCTGCGCAACGCTTTTGAGAAGTTTGTGCTCATCTCATAGAGTTAAATCATTCTTTGGATTGAGTAGTTTGAAAT
>NW_022325995.1:0-5500 GCF_002776525.5 Piliocolobus tephrosceles | reverse complement strand
CACAGAAAGCTTCTCTCCAATTTTCGATGGAAGACATTTCCTTGCTCAACACAAGCCTGCGGTTCAGCTTTCCTATCCCTTTGCAGAACCTCAAAGACTGACTTTCAAACTGGGAAATGTAGAGTAAGCATTAACCCAGGGAAATAATGGACATGTCAGAGAGCAGTTTCTTCGAGTGTTTCTTTCTGTTTTTTATTGGACGACATTTCACTTTTTGTCATAGTCTTCAATGTGCTCCGAATATCTCTCTTTTGGTTTTCCAGGAACAGTGTTCAAACTGTGGCTTATGAGAAGGAAGTTACAAGTCCCTGAGTGGAATGCACACATTACCTAGCAGTTTCTCAGAAAGCTTCTCTCCACTTTTTATCTGACTATATTTCCTATTTCACCATTGGCCCGAATGTGATCCCAAGTATCCCTTCGCGGATCCATCCAAGAGGGAGTTTCCAAGCTGCATAGTGTACAGAAAACTTCATCTCTGTGAGATGAATAAACATAGCAAAAAGCAGATTCACAGAAAGCTTCTTTCCAGTTTTTATCTGAAGAGACTTCCTTTTTCAACATAGTCCTGAATGTGCTTGTGAAGGTCCCTTCCTGGATCCGTCCATGGCAGTTTCCAAGTTGCGTAATGTAAAGAGAGCTTTATCTATGTGAGATGATTATACATATCAAATAGTAGTTTTCTAGAAAGCTTCTTTCCATTTTTTCCCTGAGGCTATTTCTCTTTTCACCATCAGTATCAACATACTCCTGAATATCACTTGGTACGTGTTTCTCCAAAAGGGTTTCCCCAACGCTGTAAGAGAAGAGAGGTAAAACACTGTGAGTGGAATGCACACATCACAAGGCAGTTCCCTGGAAAGGATCTGTCCAGTTTTAGTCTGAACATATTTCCTTTTTCACCGTAAGCCTCAAAGTGCTCCTGAATATCCCGTCACACGCAAAACATATGCAGGGTTAGAAAACTACTCAAGGAAAAGAGGGGCTTAACTGAGTGAGAGCCATTAAGATGACACAGAGCACTTTCACAGAAAGCTTCCTTCTGGATTTTACCTGAGGATATTTCTTTCTCCATGTTCTAAAGATTTTTCCCTAATGTCCTTCCTCACATCCCACAAAAACTGTGATTGCAAGTGGTTCAATCCAAAGAACGGTTTAACTCTATGAGACGAATGCACACATCGGAAAGCAGTTGCTCTGAAAGTTCCACTATAGGTTTCATTGGAAGACCTTTCCTTGCTCACCACAAGCCTCCAAACGTCACTAAATATCCCTTCACAGATTTTTGTAAGACAGATTTTCGAAACTGGGCAACATAGAGTAAGCATTAACTCTGTGAAGTGAATGCACTTATGAGAGAGCAGATTCTTGGAACGCTTCTTCCGCGATTTTATTTCAATATATTGGACTATTTGCCATAGACCTCAAGGCGCTCCAAAATACCACTTTTTCGGTTTCACAGGAACAGTGTTGAAACACTGCCTTGTGAGAAAAGAGGTATAACTCCCTGAGTGGAATGCATACATCACAAAGTCTTTTCTCAGAAAACTTCTCTCCACTTTTTATCTGAAATTATCTCCTCTTTCACCGTATAAGAAAAGTATTAACTATGCGAGATGAACAAATATATCTAACACAAAGCAGTTTCACAGAAATCTTCTTTCCAGTTTTTGTCTGAGGATATTTCCTATTTTACTATAGCCATCCCTATACTACCGAACGTCTCTTGGTAGCTTTTTCTCCAAAAGGGACTCCGGCATTCTCTAGGAGAAGAAAGGTGAGTGTAATGCACACATCATTCTGTGAGTGGAATACACACGTCATTCTGTGAGTGGCATTCTGTGAGTGGAATGCACACATCACAAAGCAGCTCCTCAGAAAGATTCTCTCCAGTTTCTATCTGAAGACGTTTCCTTTCTCACTGTAAGCCTCAAAGCGCTCCTGAATTTCCCTTCACAGACTAAACAAAAACAGTGTTATGATACCACTCAATGAGAAGAGAAGCTTAACTGTGTGAGCGGAATTCACATGACACAGAGCAGTTTCACAGAAAGCTTCCTTCAGGTATCTCTCTGAGATAATTTCTTTTTCAGAATATTCCAAAGAGCATTTCCCAATGTCATTTCTCAGATTCCTCAGAAACAGGGATTTCAAACTACTCAATCCAAAGAATGATTTAACTCTATGAGATGAGCACAAACTTCTCAAAAGCGTTGCGCAGAAATCTTCCCTCAAATATTCAATGGCGTCTATTTGATTCCTCTCTCTTTTCTTCTTTATTAGCCTTGCTAGCGGTCTGTCAATTTTGTTGATCTTTTCAAAAAACCAACTCCTGGATTCATTGATTTTTTGGAGGGTTTTTTTGTGTCTCTATCTCCTTCAGTTCTGCTCTGATGCTGGGAAAATTGGCTAGCCATAAGTAGAAAGCTGAAACTGGATCCTTTCCTTATTCCTTATACGAAGATTAATTCAAGATGGATTAGAGACTTAAATGTTAGACCTAATACCTTAAAAACCCTAGAAGAAAATCTAGGTAGTACCATTCAGGACATAGGCATGGGCAAGGACTTCATGTCTAAAACACCAAAAGCAACGGCAGCAAAAGCCAAAATTGACAAATAGGATCTAATTAAACTAAAGAGCTTCTGCACAGCAAAAGAAACTACCATCAGAGTGAACAGGCAACCTACAGAATGGGAGAAAATTTTTGCAATCTACTCATCTGATAAAGGGCAAATTTCCAGAATCTACAAAGAACTCAAACAAATATACAAGAAAAAAACAAAGAACCCCATCAAAAAGTGGGGAAAGGATATGAACAGACATTTCTCAAAAGAAGACATTCATACAGCCAACAGACACATGAAAAAATGCTCATCATCACTGGCCATCAGAGAAATGCAAATCAAAACCACAATGAGATACCATCTCACACCATTTAGAATGGCAATCATTCAAAAGTCAGGAAACAACAGGTGTTGGAGAGGATGTGGAGAAATAGGAACACTTTTACACTGTTGGTGGGATTGTAAACTAGTTCAACCATTATGGAAAAGAGTATGGCAATTCCTCAAAGATCTAGAACTAGATGTACCATATGACCCAGCCATCCCACTACTGGGTATATACCCAAAGGATTATAAATTATGCTACTACAAAGACACAGGCACACGTATGTTTATTGCGGCACTATTCACAATAGCAAAGACTTGGAATCAACCCAAATGTCCATCAGTGACAGACTGGATTAAGAAAATGTGGCACATATACACCATGGAATACTATGCAGCCATAAAAAAGGATGAGTTTGCGTCCTTTGTAGGGACCTGGATGCAGCTGGAAACCATCATTCTTAGCAAACTATCACAAGAAGAGAAAACCAAACACCGCATGTTCTCACTCATAGGTGGGAACTGAACAATGAGCTCACTTGGACTCGGGAAGGGGAACATCACACACTGGGGCCTATCATGGGGAGGGGGGAGGGATTGCATTGGGGAGTTATACCTGATATAAATGATGAATTGATGGGTGCTGACGAGTTGATGGGTGCAGGACACCAACATGGCACATGTATACATATGTAACAAACCTGCACGTTATGCACATGTACCCTAGAACTTAAAGTATAATAATAAAAAAAAATATTCAATGGAAGACATTTCCTTGCTCGACACATGCCTCCGCTTGCCAATTACTATCCCTTCGCAGAACCTTCAGAGACTGACTTTCAAACTGGGAAATGTAGAGTAAGCTTTAACCCTGTGTAAAAATGGACATGTCAGAGAGCAGCTCCCTCGAGTGCTTCTTTCTGTTTTTTACTGGAAATTTTAATTTTGCCATAGTGTTCAATGTGCTCCAAATATCACTCTTTCGGTTTTACAGGAACAGTGTTCACATTGTGCCTTATGAGAAGAAAGTTATAACTCCCTGAGTGGAATGCACACGTCACCAAGCAGTTTCTCAGAAAGCTTCTCTCCAGTTTTGATCTGAGTACATTTCCTGTTTCACTATAGGCCTGAATGTGATTCCAAATATCCCTTCATGGATCCATCCACGAGGGAGTTTCCAAGCTGTGTAATGAAAAGAAAACTTCATCTATGTGAGATGAATAAACATTGCAAAAAGTAGATTCACAGAAAGCTTCATTGCCATTCTAATCTGAAGATATTTCCTTTTTCACCATAGTCCTCAAAGTGCTCAGGAAGGTACCTTCATGGATCCGTCCATGACAGCTTCCAAGCTGCATAATATAAAGAAAGCATTATCTATGTGAGATGATTACACATATCACAGAGTAGTTTCCTACAAAGCTTTATCCAGTTTTAGTCTGAGGTTATTTCCCTTTTCACCACCGACACCAACATGCTCCCGAATATCACTTGGTACCTGTTTCTCCAAAAGGGTTTCCCCGACGCTGTATGAGAAGAGTGGTATAACACTGTGAGTGGAATGCACACGTCACAATACAGTTCCTCAGAAAGCTTCTCTCCAGCATTGTCAGAACATATTTCCTTTTCACCGTAAGCCTCAAAATGCTCTCGAATATACCGTCACATGCTAAGCATACACAGGGTTAGAAAACTGCTCAATGAAAAGAGGGGCTTATCTGAGTGAGAGCCATTAAGGCGACACAGAGCAGTTTCACAGAGAGCATCCTTCTGGATTTTAACTGAGGATATTTCTTTCTCCATGTTCTAAGGTTGTTCCCAAATGTCCTTACTCAGATTCCACATAAACAGTGATTTCAAGCTGTTCAATTTTAAGAAGGGTTTATCTTTGTGAGATGAATACACACATCGCAAAGCAGTTGCTCACAAATTTTTTGTGCAGGTTTCATGGGAAGACCTTTCCTTGCTCACCACAAGCCTCCAGGCATCACTAAATATCCCTTCACAGATGTTCCAAAGACAGTGTCTCGAAACCGGGCAACAGAGAGTAAGCATTAACTCTTTGAAGTGAATGCACATATCAGAGAACAGATTCTTGGAATGCTTTTCCCTCGATTTTCTTTCAGTATATTTCACTAATTGTCAGAGTCCTCTATGCACTCTGAAATATCACTTTTTCTGTTTCTCAAGAACAGTGTTCAAACACTGCCTTGTGAAAAAAGAGGTATAACTCACTGAGTGGAATGCATACATCACAAAGTCGTTTCTCAGAAAGCTTTTCCATGCTTTTTATGTGAAGATATCTCCTCTTTCAACGCAGGCCTCAATGTGCTCCTGAATGTCCCTTTGTGGATCCGTGCATGACGCAGTTTCCAAACTGCGTAATATAAGAAAAGTTTTAACTATGCGAGATGAATAAATATATCTAACACAAAGCAGTTTCACAGAAATCTTCTCTCAAGTTTTTGTCTGAAGATATTACCTTTTTCACCAGAGCCATTCCTATACTCCCGAATGTCTCTTGGTAGCTTTTTCTCCAAAAGGGATACCGGATTTTCTAGGAGAAGAAAGGTGAGTGGAATGCACACTTAACAAAGCAGCTCCTCAGA
>NW_022325994.1:0-5500 GCF_002776525.5 Piliocolobus tephrosceles | reverse complement strand
TCTGAGGAGCTGCTTTGTTAAGTGTGCATTCCACTCACCTTTCTTCTCCTAGAAAATCCGGTATCCCTTTTGGAGAAAAAGCTACCAAGAGACATTCGGGAGTATAGGAATGGCTCTGGTGAAAAAGGTAATATCTTCAGACAAAAACTTGAGAGAAGATTTCTGTGAAACTGCTTTGTGTTAGATATATTTATTCATCTCGCATAGTTAAAACTTTTCTTATATTACGCAGTTTGGAAACTGCGTCATGCACGGATCCACAAAGGGACATTCAGGAGCACATTGAGGCCTGCGTTGAAAGAGGAGATATCTTCACATAAAAAGCATGGAAAAGCTTTCTGAGAAACGACTTTGTGATGTATGCATTCCACTCAGTGAGTTATACCTCTTTTTTCACAAGGCAGTGTTTGAACACTGTTCTTGAGAAACAGAAAAAGTGATATTTCAGAGTGCATAGAGGACTCTGACAATTAGTGAAATATACTGAAAGAAAATCGAGGGAAAAGCATTCCAAGAATCTGTTCTCTGATATGTGCATTCACTTCAAAGAGTTAATGCTTACTCTCTGTTGCCCGGTTTCGAGACACTGTCTTTGGAACATCTGTGAAGGGATATTTAGTGATGCCTGGAGGCTTGTGGTGAGCAAGGAAAGGTCTTCCCATGAAACCTGCACAAAAAATTTGTGAGCAACTGCTTTGCGATGTGTGTATTCATCTCACAAAGATAAACCCTTCTTAAAATTGAACAGCTTGAAATCACTGTTTATGTGGAATCTGAGTAAGGACATTTGGGAACAACCTTAGAACATGGAGAAAGAAATATCCTCAGTTAAAATCCAGAAGGATGCTCTCTGTGAAACTGCTCTGTGTCGCCTTAATGGCTCTCACTCAGATAAGCCCCTCTTTTCATTGAGCAGTTTTCTAACCCTGTGTATGCTTAGCATGTGACGGTATATTCGAGAGCATTTTGAGGCTTACGGTGAAAAGGAAATATGTTCTGACAATGCTGGAGAGAAGCTTTCTGAGGAACTGTATTGTGACGTGTGCATTCCACTCACAGTGTTATACCACTCTTCTCATACAGCGTCGGGGAAACCCTTTTGGAGAAACAGGTACCAAGTGATATTCGGGAGCATGTTGGTGTCGGTGGTGAAAAGGGAAATAACCTCAGACTAAAACTGGATAAAGCTTTGTAGGAAACTACTCTGTGATATGTGTAATCATCTCACATAGATAATGCTTTCTTTATATTATGCAGCTTGGAAGCTGTCATGGACGGATCCATGAAGGTACCTTCCTGAGCACTTTGAGGACTATGGTGAAAAAGGAAATATCTTCAGATTAGAATGGCAATGAAGCTTTCTGTGAATCTACTTTTTGCAATGTTTATTCATCTCACATAGATGAAGTTTTCTTTTCATTACACAGCTTGGAAACTCCCTCGTGGATGGATCCATGAAGGGATATTTGGAATCACATTCAGGCCTATAGTGAAACAGGAAATGTACTCAGATCAAAACTGGAGAGAAGCTTTCTGAGAAACTGCTTGGTGACGTGTGCATTCCACTCAGGGAGTTATAACTTTCTTCTCATAAGGCACAATGTGAACACTGTTCCTGTAAAACCGAAAGAGTGATATTTGGAGCACATTGAACACTATGGCAAAATTAAAATTTCCAGTAAAAAACAGAAAGAAGCACTCGAGGGAGCTGCTCTCTGACATGTCCATTTTTACACAGGGTTAAAGCTTACTCTACATTTCCCAGTTTGAAAGTCAGTCTCTGAAGGTTCTGCGAAGGGATAGTAATTGGCAAGCGGAGGCATGTGTCGAGCAAGGAAATGTCTTCCATTGAATATTTTTTTTTATTATTATACTTTAAGTTCTAGGGTACATGTGCATAACGTGCAGGTTTGTTACATATGTATACATGTGCCATGTTGGTGTCCTGCACCCATCAACTCGTCAGCACCCATCAATTCATCATTTATATCAGGTATAACTCCCCAATGCAATCCCTCCCCCCTCCCCATGATAGGCCCCAGTGTGTGATGTTCCCCTTCCCGAGTCCAAGTGAGCTCATTGTTCAGTTCCCACCTATGAGTGAGAACATGCGGTGTTTGGTTTTCTCTTCTTGTGATAGTTTGCTAAGAATGATGGTTTCCAGCTGCATCCAGGTCCCTACAAAGGACGCAAACTCATCCTTTTTTATGGCTGCATAGTATTCCATGGTGTATATGTGCCACATTTTCTTAATCCAGTCTGTCACTGATGGACATTTGGGTTGATTCCAAGTCTTTGCTATTGTGAATAGTGCCGCAATAAACATACGTGTGCCTGTGTCTTTGTAGTAGCATAATTTATAATCCTTTGGGTATATACCCAGTAGTGGGATGGCTGGGTCATATGGTACATCTAGTTCTAGATCTTTGAGGAATTGCCATACTCTTTTCCATAATGGTTGAACTAGTTTACAATCCCACCAACAGTGTAAAAGTGTTCCTATTTCTCCACATCCTCTCCAACACCTGTTGTTTCCTGACTTTTGAATGATTGCCATTCTAAATGGTGTGAGATGGTATCTCATTGTGGTTTTGATTTGCATTTCTCTGATGGCGAGTGATGATGAGCATTTTTTCATGTGTCTGTTGGCTGTATGAATGTCTTCTTTTGAGAAATGTCTGTTCATATCCTTTCCCCACTTTTTGATGGGGTTCTTTGTTTTTTTCTTGTATATTTGTTTGAGTTCTTTGTAGATTCTGGAAATTTGCCCTTTATCAGATGAGTAGATTGCAAAAATTTTCTCCCATTCTGTAGGTTGCCTGTTCACTCTGATGGTAGTTTCTTTTGCTGTGCAGAAGCTCTTTAGTTTAATTAGATCCTATTTGTCAATTTTGGCTTTTGCTGCCGTTGCTTTTGGTGTTTTAGACATGAAGTCCTTGCCCATGCCTATGTCCTGAATGGTACTACCTAGATTTTCTTCTAGGGTTTTTAAGGTATTAGGTCTAACATTTAAGTCTCTAATCCATCTTGAATTAATCTTCGTATAAGGAATAAGGAAAGGATCCAGTTTCAGCTTTCTACTTATGGCTAGCCAATTTTCCCAGCATCAGAGCAGAACTGAAGGAGATAGAGACACAAAAAAACCCTCCAAAAAATCAATGAATCCAGGAGTTGGTTTTTTGAAAAGATCAACAAAATTGACAGACCGCTAGCAAGGCTAATAAAGAAGAAAAGAGAGAGGAATCAAATAGACGCCATTGAATATTTGAGGGAAGATTTCTGCGCAACGCTTTTGAGAAGTTTGTGCTCATCTCATAGAGTTAAATCATTCTTTGGATTGAGTAGTTTGAAATCCCTGTTTCTGAGGAATCTGAGAAATGACATTGGGAAATGCTCTTTGGAATATTCTGAAAAAGAAATTATCTCAGAGAGATACCTGAAGGAAGCTTTCTGTGAAACTGCTCTGTGTCATGTGAATTCCGCTCACACAGTTAAGCTTCTCTTCTCATTGAGTGGTATCATAACACTGTTTTTGTTTAGTCTGTGAAGGGAAATTCAGGAGCGCTTTGAGGCTTACAGTGAGAAAGGAAACGTCTTCAGATAGAAACTGGAGAGAATCTTTCTGAGGAGCTGCTTTGTGATGTGTGCATTCCACTCACAGAATGCCACTCACAGAATGACGTGTGTATTCCACTCACAGAATGATGTGTGCATTACACTCACCTTTCTTCTCCTAGAGAATGCCGGAGTCCCTTTTGGAGAAAAAGCTACCAAGAGACGTTCGGTAGTATAGGGATGGCTATAGTAAAATAGGAAATATCCTCAGACAAAAACTGGAAAGAAGATTTCTGTGAAACTGCTTTGTGTTAGATATATTTGTTCATCTCGCATAGTTAATACTTTTCTTATACGGTGAAAGAGGAGATAATTTCAGATAAAAAGTGGAGAGAAGTTTTCTGAGAAAAGACTTTGTGATGTATGCATTCCACTCAGGGAGTTATACCTCTTTTCTCACAAGGCAGTGTTTCAACACTGTTCCTGTGAAACCGAAAAAGTGGTATTTTGGAGCGCCTTGAGGTCTATGGCAAATAGTCCAATATATTGAAATAAAATCGCGGAAGAAGCGTTCCAAGAATCTGCTCTCTCATAAGTGCATTCACTTCACAGAGTTAATGCTTACTCTATGTTGCCCAGTTTCGAAAATCTGTCTTACAAAAATCTGTGAAGGGATATTTAGTGACGTTTGGAGGCTTGTGGTGAGCAAGGAAAGGTCTTCCAATGAAACCTATAGTGGAACTTTCAGAGCAACTGCTTTCCGATGTGTGCATTCGTCTCATAGAGTTAAACCGTTCTTTGGATTGAACCACTTGCAATCACAGTTTTTGTGGGATGTGAGGAAGGACATTAGGGAAAAATCTTTAGAACATGGAGAAAGAAATATCCTCAGGTAAAATCCAGAAGGAAGCTTTCTGTGAAAGTGCTCTGTGTCATCTTAATGGCTCTCACTCAGTTAAGCCCCTCTTTTCCTTGAGTAGTTTTCTAACCCTGCATATGTTTTGCGTGTGACGGGATATTCAGGAGCACTTTGAGGCTTACGGTGAAAAAGGAAATATGTTCAGACTAAAACTGGACAGATCCTTTCCAGGGAACTGCCTTGTGATGTGTGCATTCCACTCACAGTGTTTTACCTCTCTTCTCTTACAGCGTTGGGGAAACCCTTTTGGAGAAACACGTACCAAGTGATATTCAGGAGTATGTTGATACTGATGGTGAAAAGAGAAATAGCCTCAGGGAAAAAATGGAAAGAAGCTTTCTAGAAAACTACTATTTGATATGTATAATCATCTCACATAGATAAAGCTCTCTTTACATTACGCAACTTGGAAACTGCCATGGACGGATCCAGGAAGGGACCTTCACAAGCACATTCAGGACTATGTTGAAAAAGGAAGTCTCTTCAGATAAAAACTGGAAAGAAGCTTTCTGTGAATCTGCTTTTTGCTATGTTTATTCATCTCACAGAGATGAAGTTTTCTGTACACTATGCAGCTTGGAAACTCCCTCTTGGATGGATCCGCGAAGGGATACTTGGGATCACATTCGGGCCAATGGTGAAATAGGAAATATAGTCAGATAAAAAGTGGAGAGAAGCTTTCTGAGAAACTGCTAGGTAATGTGTGCATTCCACTCAGGGACTTGTAACTTCCTTCTCATAAGCCACAGTTTGAACACTGTTCCTGGAAAACCAAAAGAGAGATATTCGGAGCACATTGAAGACTATGACAAAAAGTGAAATGTCGTCCAATAAAAAACAGAAAGAAACACTCGAAGAAACTGCTCTCTGACATGTCCATTATTTCCCTGGGTTAATGCTTACTCTACATTTCCCAGTTTGAAAGTCAGTCTTTGAGGTTCTGCAAAGGGATAGGAAAGCTGAACCGCAGGCTTGTGTTGAGCAAGGAAATGTCTTCCATCGAAAATTGGAGAGAAGCTTTCTGTG
>NW_022325993.1:0-2145 GCF_002776525.5 Piliocolobus tephrosceles | reverse complement strand
CACAGAAAGCTTCTCTCCAATTTTCGATGGAAGACATTTCCTTGCTCGACACAAGCCTGCGGTTCAGCTTTCCTATCCCTTCGCAGAACCTCAAAGACTGACTTTCAAACTGGAAATGTAGAGTAAGCATTAACCCAGGGAAATAATGGACATGTCAGAGAGCAGTTTCTTCGAGTGTTTCTTTCTGTTTTTTATTGGACGACATTTCACTTTTTGTCATAGTCTTCAATGTGCTCCGAATATCTCTCTTTTGGTTTTCCAGGAACAGTGTTCAAACTGTGGCTTATGAGAAGGAAGTTACAAGTCCCTGAGTGGAATGCACACATTACCTAGCAGTTTCTCAGAAAGCTTCTCTCCACTTTTTATCTGACTATATTTCCTATTTCACCATTGGCCCGAATGTGATCCCAAGTATCCCTTCGCGGATCCATCCAAGAGGGAGTTTCCAAGCTGCATAGTGTACAGAAAACTTCATCTCTGTGAGATGAATAAACATAGCAAAAAGCAGATTCACAGAAAGCTTCTTTCCAGTTTTTATCTGAAGAGACTTCCTTTTTCAACATAGTCCTGAATGTGCTTGTGAAGGTCCCTTCCTGGATCCGTCCATGGCAGTTTCCAAGTTGCGTAATGTAAAGAGAGCTTTATCTATGTGAGATGATTATACATATCAAATGGTAGTTTTCTAGAAAGCTTCTTTCCATTTTTTCCCTGAGGCTATTTCTCTTTTCACCATCGGTATCAACATACTCCTGAATATCACTTGGTACGTGTTTCTCCAAAAGGGTTTCCCCAACGCTGTAAGAGAAGAGAGGTAAAACACTGTGAGTGGAATGCACACATCACAAGGCAGTTCCCTGGAAAGGATCTGTCCAGTTTTAGTCTGAACATATTTCCTTTTTCACCATAAGCCTCAAAGTGCTCCTGAATATCCCGTCACACGCAAAACATATGCAGGGTTAGAAAACTACTCAAGGAAAAGAGGGGCTTAACTGAGTGGAGCCATTAAGATGACACAGAGCACTTTCACAGAAAGCTTCCTTCTGGATTTTACCTGAGGATATTTCTTTCTCCATGTTCTAAAGATTTTTCCCTAATGTCCTTCCTCACATCCCACAAAAACTGTGATTGCAAGTGGTTCAATCCAAAGAACGGTTTAACTCTATGAGACGAATGCACACATCGGAAAGCAGTTGCTCTGAAAGTTTCACTATAGGTTTCATTGGAAGACCTTTCCTTGCTCACCACAAGCCTCCAAACGTCACTAAATATCCCTTCACAGATTTTTGTAAGACAGATTTTCGAAACTGGGCAACATAGAGTAAGCATTAACTCTGTGAAGTGAATGCACTTATGAGAGAGCAGATTCTTGGAACGCTTCTTCCGCCGATTTTATTTCAATATATTGGACTATTTGCCATAGACCTCAAGGCGCTCCAAAATACCACTTTTTCGGTTTCACAGGAACAGTGTTGAAACACTGCCTTGTGAGAAAAGAGGTATAACTCCCTGAGTGGAATGCATACATCAGAAAGTCTTTTCTCAGAAAACTTCTCTCCACTTTTTATCTGAAATTATCTCCTCTTTCACCGTATAAGAAAAGTATTAACTATGCGAGATGAACAAATATATCTAACACAAAGCAGTTTCACAGAAATCTTCTTTCCAGTTTTTGTCTGAGGATATTTCCTATTTTACTATAGCCATCCCTATACTACCGAACGTCTCTTGGTAGCTTTTTCTCCAAAAGGGACTCCGGCATTCTCTAGGAGAAGAAAGGTGAGTGTAATGCACACATCATTCTGTGAGTGGAATACACACGTCATTCTGTGAGTGGCATTCTGTGAGTGGAATGCACACATCACAAAGCAGCTCCTCAGAAAGATTCTCTCCAGTTTCTATCTGAAGACGTTTCCTTTCTCACTGTAAGCCTCAAAGCGCTCCTGAATTTCCCTTCACAGACTAAACAAAAACAGTTTTATGATACCACTCAATGAGAAGAGAAGCTTAACTGTGTGAGCGGAATTCACATGACACAGAGCAGTTTCACAGAAAGCTTCCTTCAGGTATCTCTCTGAGATAATTTCTTTTTCAGAATATTCCAAAGAGCATTTCCCAATGTCATTTCTCAGATTCCTCAGAAACAGG
>NW_022325992.1:0-2145 GCF_002776525.5 Piliocolobus tephrosceles | reverse complement strand
CCTGTTTCTGAGGAATCTGAGAAATGACATTGGGAAATGCTCTTTGGAATATTCTGAAAAAGAAATTATCTCAGAGAGATACCTGAAGGAAGCTTTCTGTGAAACTGCTCTGTGTCATGTGAATTCCGCTCACACAGTTAAGCTTCTCTTCTCATTGAGTGGTATCATAAAACTGTTTTTGTTTAGTCTGTGAAGGGAAATTCAGGAGCGCTTTGAGGCTTACAGTGAGAAAGGAAACGTCTTCAGATAGAAACTGGAGAGAATCTTTCTGAGGAGCTGCTTTGTGATGTGTGCATTCCACTCACAGAATGCCACTCACAGAATGACGTGTGTATTCCACTCACAGAATGATGTGTGCATTACACTCACCTTTCTTCTCCTAGAGAATGCCGGAGTCCCTTTTGGAGAAAAAGCTACCAAGAGACGTTCGGTAGTATAGGGATGGCTATAGTAAAATAGGAAATATCCTCAGACAAAAACTGGAAAGAAGATTTCTGTGAAACTGCTTTGTGTTAGATATATTTGTTCATCTCGCATAGTTAATACTTTTCTTATACGGTGAAAGAGGAGATAATTTCAGATAAAAAGTGGAGAGAAGTTTTCTGAGAAAAGACTTTCTGATGTATGCATTCCACTCAGGGAGTTATACCTCTTTTCTCACAAGGCAGTGTTTCAACACTGTTCCTGTGAAACCGAAAAAGTGGTATTTTGGAGCGCCTTGAGGTCTATGGCAAATAGTCCAATATATTGAAATAAAATCGGCGGAAGAAGCGTTCCAAGAATCTGCTCTCTCATAAGTGCATTCACTTCACAGAGTTAATGCTTACTCTATGTTGCCCAGTTTCGAAAATCTGTCTTACAAAAATCTGTGAAGGGATATTTAGTGACGTTTGGAGGCTTGTGGTGAGCAAGGAAAGGTCTTCCAATGAAACCTATAGTGAAACTTTCAGAGCAACTGCTTTCCGATGTGTGCATTCGTCTCATAGAGTTAAACCGTTCTTTGGATTGAACCACTTGCAATCACAGTTTTTGTGGGATGTGAGGAAGGACATTAGGGAAAAATCTTTAGAACATGGAGAAAGAAATATCCTCAGGTAAAATCCAGAAGGAAGCTTTCTGTGAAAGTGCTCTGTGTCATCTTAATGGCTCCACTCAGTTAAGCCCCTCTTTTCCTTGAGTAGTTTTCTAACCCTGCATATGTTTTGCGTGTGACGGGATATTCAGGAGCACTTTGAGGCTTATGGTGAAAAAGGAAATATGTTCAGACTAAAACTGGACAGATCCTTTCCAGGGAACTGCCTTGTGATGTGTGCATTCCACTCACAGTGTTTTACCTCTCTTCTCTTACAGCGTTGGGGAAACCCTTTTGGAGAAACACGTACCAAGTGATATTCAGGAGTATGTTGATACCGATGGTGAAAAGAGAAATAGCCTCAGGGAAAAAATGGAAAGAAGCTTTCTAGAAAACTACCATTTGATATGTATAATCATCTCACATAGATAAAGCTCTCTTTACATTACGCAACTTGGAAACTGCCATGGACGGATCCAGGAAGGGACCTTCACAAGCACATTCAGGACTATGTTGAAAAAGGAAGTCTCTTCAGATAAAAACTGGAAAGAAGCTTTCTGTGAATCTGCTTTTTGCTATGTTTATTCATCTCACAGAGATGAAGTTTTCTGTACACTATGCAGCTTGGAAACTCCCTCTTGGATGGATCCGCGAAGGGATACTTGGGATCACATTCGGGCCAATGGTGAAATAGGAAATATAGTCAGATAAAAAGTGGAGAGAAGCTTTCTGAGAAACTGCTAGGTAATGTGTGCATTCCACTCAGGGACTTGTAACTTCCTTCTCATAAGCCACAGTTTGAACACTGTTCCTGGAAAACCAAAAGAGAGATATTCGGAGCACATTGAAGACTATGACAAAAAGTGAAATGTCGTCCAATAAAAAACAGAAAGAAACACTCGAAGAAACTGCTCTCTGACATGTCCATTATTTCCCTGGGTTAATGCTTACTCTACATTTCCAGTTTGAAAGTCAGTCTTTGAGGTTCTGCGAAGGGATAGGAAAGCTGAACCGCAGGCTTGTGTCGAGCAAGGAAATGTCTTCCATCGAAAATTGGAGAGAAGCTTTCTGTG
>NW_022325991.1:0-1132 GCF_002776525.5 Piliocolobus tephrosceles | reverse complement strand
TTCCATTGACACAGAAAAACAAAAAGGCTTTCTGGAGGATGAAAAAACATAAGATTTAACAGATCTTGATCGCCCGTGTCATGTTTAGTTTGTATTTTTTAAGCCATGTCATAAGTGTATCTCCCCATTGTAGTCTCACGGTGGTCGTATCATTCTTGAAACACTTTCTTCTCATTCAAGTCATGTTTGTCAAAGTAACTCCAGAGTTTACTCCAGCTTTTCCACAGTATAGATGCCTAGCAAAGAGACTATACCGTCCTATTCTAGGTTCCTCATGTTCTGGTGCCATCGCAGCAACTTGTGTGGAATTAAATTCCTTTAACAAAGACCAAATATCATCAACGTGTGGTTTAAAAAAAAAAAAAAAAGGCTATCAGTGTCGGCATACAATAGGGAGTCAACTTCTTTCAGGGTTAAAGGCAAGAACAATCTCTGCAAAGCACATGGTTTAGTTTTTCCACTCTGCTGCATTCTCACTTGGAAAGGTTATAGGGTATGTTGTATAATTAAATGTTTGTAGAAAGGACCCCAGTCACATCTTCCTTTAAAGCTGTGACGTAGCTGATCTTCAGCAAAAATCTGGAATGGAAGAGATTTGATGCTGAAAATGACAGCTGACTTCAACATGGTCACAGTTTCTTCCAGTCTTTCACCACAGGCAACTACAGCTAGATGCATTTTCTCAACAGGCTTTATTTTCAGTCTACACCTGTCCCACCCGCCGGGATGCGCCACGGGGTCCGCGCTGCCCCCGCCTCTCACTGCACCGCCTCCTCCGCCCGCGAGCAGGAAGCCACCGCAGCCTGCGGCTTCCCGCCACCACCGCCCGCTCCTTCCTCCAGGGACAAGGCGAGCTGGGTGAAGGCATAAAGGAGAGAGCAGAAGCTGCAGGCCAGACACAGCGCCACCACTTGTGGGGAGCGCCACATCGCCCCAGCCGCACTCCTCAGTCTCTGTCTGGCTGCGCCCGCGGGGGCGAACTGGAGCGGAGGGAGCCTACTTCTGGAAATTTACCCATTTTTTTCTCCATGGATTCAGCAGCTGTGTTTAAAAGAAAAAGAATTTCATCAATCAGTCGTTTATATATATTTGAATATAAAGATAAAACACTGCGAACTGGGTAGAAAGTAAT
>NW_022325990.1:0-1132 GCF_002776525.5 Piliocolobus tephrosceles | reverse complement strand
ATTACTTTCTACCCAGTTCGCAGTGTTTTATCTTTATATTCAAATATATATAAACGACTGATTGATGAAATTCTTTTTCTTTTAAACACAGCTGCTGAATCCATGGAGAAAAAAATGGGTAAATTTCCAGAAGTAGGCTCCCTCCGCTCCAGTTCGCCCCCGCGGGCGCAGCCAGACAGAGACTGAGGAGTGCGGCTGGGGCGATGTGGCGCTCCCCACAAGTGGTGGCGCTGTGTCTGGCCTGCAGCTTCTGCTCTCTCCTTTATGCCTTCACCCAGCTCGCCTTGTCCCTGGAGGAAGGAGCGGGCGGTGGTGGCGGGAAGCCGCAGGCTGCGGTGGCTTCCTGCTCGCGGGCGGAGGAGGCGGTGCAGTGAGAGGCGGGGGCAGCGCGGACCCCGTGGCGCATCCCGGCGGGTGGGACAGGTGTAGACTGAAAATAAAGCCTGTTGAGAAAATGCATCTAGCTGTAGTTGCCTGTGGTGAAAGACTGGAAGAAACTGTGACCATGTTGAAGTCAGCTGTCATTTTCAGCATCAAATCTCTTCCATTCCAGATTTTTGCTGAAGATCAGCTACGTCACAGCTTTAAAGGAAGATGTGACTGGGGTCCTTTCTACAAACATTTAATTATACAACATACCCTATAACCTTTCCAAGTGAGAATGCAGCAGAGTGGAAAAACTAAACCATGTGCTTTGCAGAGATTGTTCTTGCCTTTAACCCTGAAAGAAGTTGACTCCCTATTGTATGCCGACACTGATAGCCTTTTTTTTTTTTTTTTAAACCACACGTTGATGATATTTGGTCTTTGTTAAAGGAATTTAATTCCACACAAGTTGCTGCGATGGCACCAGAACATGAGGAACCTAGAATAGGACGGTATAGTCTCTTTGCTAGGCATCTATACTGTGGAAAAGCTGGAGTAAACTCTGGAGTTACTTTGACAAACATGACTTGAATGAGAAGAAAGTGTTTCAAGAATGATACGACCACCGTGAGACTACAATGGGGAGATACACTTATGACATGGCTTAAAAAATACAAACTAAACATGACACGGGCGATCAAGATCTGTTAAATCTTATGTTTTTTCATCCTCCAGAAAGCCTTTTTGTTTTTCTGTGTCAATGGAA
>NW_022325989.1:0-1610 GCF_002776525.5 Piliocolobus tephrosceles | reverse complement strand
TCCAAGAGTCTTATATAGTCAGGCAGGCAATGATCATACTTCGGGACCATTAGAAATGATCTAATACATACCCTTCCAACTTAAAATTTTTAGTATTCTCTTTTTCTGCTCAGTAAGCTCAATTTCAACACAGTTCACAGTTTCTCAAATCCACCATGGCATTCTGCCAAGGAACTACAACTCGTGTTCTCTAAGCCCATCTGTTCTAAGAATGCTGGGCCGGTTATCAACTTCTAATATATGTTGCTTAAACTTTCCTCTCTCAAAGTGTCCCTGACTGAAATGCAGAAGACAGAACAACTGTACTAACCATGCCTCTGCATAATGCCACGTCCCCACAGAGGCCATTGTGTCTTCACAAAGCTAACTGCCATGATTTTCACGGGTGAGATTTTTTCTTCATGATTTTCCATTTTCTACCTCAGCATTAAAATATCAGGGAAAAAAAGAAGATAACCATTTAGCAGCTGGTAAAATAAGATACGTGCCCCAGCACAGTAAATGCTAAGTGTTCAGAATCTATAGTTATAATAGATAATTATAAATTAAATAGCTGTTAAAATAGTTTTGTTAGATAAGTAATATTTTTCTCATCTTCAAGACTTAAAAAATTACCTGTTTTAAGTGATATTCAAAAAAGGAAGATACTCACTCACATTATCCCAATTAAAACCAGATTTTCTATGGCTGGATGTAACAATCTTAATCTAAATCATTCACCAAAGTTGTTTAGCTTACGTAAAGTAAAGCTGTAGACATTTGCTTCTTCGAAAGTATCTTGCAAAGCCATCATGAGCTGGAAGAGAAGTTTAAATGCACCACATTTTTCTATACCATTGTAACTAAAATTACTACTCACAGGACATGTCTAGCTTCTGCATTTGGGTCCATCACATTTTCTACCATCATATGAGTGTACTCTTAAGGTTCTCACTTTATCATCAGCATAACATATTTTCTTCCAGAATGCCCAGTAAAGCTGAAATTTTTAATTTAAAGTGATAAAAAAATTTCCCATATATCTACTGAACAATCTTAGATCTGAGTTTTGACAAGACAGTTTAATGCATACAAAATGAAAACACTGAATTTCTCTCTCTTTCTCACTCTCTCTCTCTCTCTCATTCACACACACAGACACAAATGCACAGATTTAAACACCAAAGTTTTCACTCTATTTCCTCTTTCTTATACAGCTCAATTTTTAACATGCAGCTTACTTATAATCTAAAAACAATTTTAAACATGATTGTCATAAAAATATTTTAAAACAGAGATGAAATGTATAAAAGCACGCATAGATTGTCAACGATTACATTGGTTACATCACATTTCTTTAGAAATATAACAGTTTCTGCTCCTGTAAACAAACTGTTTTTCTCACAGATTTAAATTGAAGTAGAGCTGACATAAAATTATTGCCCTACTCACAGTCTGAGTGTTTGCACTGTGTTTGAGGTACATTTTCCCCATCTTCACAGCCCCACCACTCTTACTTGAGAGTATGAGTCAACAGAAGTTTGCAGGCTAAAAAACCATTCAATAATATTTTCATCAATACTGGAATGATAGTAAGTAACATTACAAAACATCAGAGACCAAAAATGCTT
>NW_022325988.1:0-3525 GCF_002776525.5 Piliocolobus tephrosceles | reverse complement strand
CCTGAATGGTACTACCTAGGTTTTCTTCTAGGGTTTTTATGGTATTAGGTCCAACATTTAAGTCTCTAATCCATCATGAATTAATTTTCGTATAAGGAGTAAGGAAAGGATCCAGTTTCAGCTTTCTACTTATGGCTAGCCAATTTTCCCAGCACCATTTATTAAACAGGGAATCCTTTCCCCATTTCTTGTTTCTCTCAGGTTTGTCAAAGATCAGATGACTGTAGATGTGTGGTATTATTTCTGAGGACTCTGTTCTGTTCCATTGGTCTATATCTCTGTTTTGGTACCAGTACCATGCTGTTTTGGATACTGTAGCCTTGTAGTATAGTTTGAAGTCAGGTAGCATGATACCTCCAGCTTTGTTCTTTTGACTAAGGATTGTCTTGGCAATGCGGGGTCTTTTTTGGTTCCATATGAACTTTAAAGCCGTTTTTTCAAATTCTGTGAAGAAACTCATTGGTAGCTTGATGGGGATGGCATTGAATCTATCAATAACCTTGGGCAGTGTGGCCATTTTCACAATATTGATTCTTCCTATCCATGAGCATGGTATGTTCTTCCATTTGTTTGTGTCCTCTTTTATTTCACTGAGCAGTGGTTTGTAGTTCTTCTTGAAGTCGTCTTTTACATCCCTTATAAGTTGGATTCCTAAGTATTTTATTCTCTTTGAAGCAATTGTGAATGGAAGTTCATTCATGAATTGACTCTCCGTTTGTCTGTTACTGGTATATAAGAATGCTTGTGATTTTTGCACATTAATTTTGTATCCTGAGACTTTGCTGAAGTTACTTATCAGCTTAAGGAGATTTTGGGCTGAGACAATGGGGTTTCCTAAATATACAATCATGTCATCTGCAAACAGGGACAATTTGACTTCTTCTTTTCCTAACTGAATACCCTTTATTTCTTTGTCTTGCCTGATTGCCCTAGCCGGAACTTCCAACACTATGTTGAATTGGAGTGGTGAGAGAGGGCATCCCTGTCTTGTGCCAGTTTTCAAAGGGAATTTTTCCAGTTTTTGCCCATTCAGTATGATATTGGCTATGGGTTTGTCATAAATAGCTCTTATTATTTTGAGATATGTTCCATCAATACCGAATTTATTGAGCATTTTTAGCATGAAGGGCGGCTGAATTTTGTCAAAGGCCTTTTCTGCATCTATTGAGATAATCATGTGGTTTTTGTCTTTGGTTCTGTTTATATGCTGGATTACATTTATTGATTTGCATATGTTGAACCAGCCTTGAATCCCAGGGATGAAGCCCAATTGATCATGGTGGATAAGCTTTTTGATGTGCTGCTGGATCCGGTTTGCCAGTATTTTATTGAGGATTTCTGCATCGATGTTCATCAGGGATATTGGTCTAAAATTCTCTTTTTTTTTGTTGTGTCTCTGCCAGGCTTTGGTATCAGGATGATGTTGGCCTCATAAAATGAGGTAGGGAGGATTCCCTCTTTTTCTATTGATTGGAATAGTTTCAGAAGGAATGGTACCAGCTCCTCCTTGTACCTCTGGTAGAATTCAGCTGTGAATCCATCTGGTCCTGGACTTTTTTTGGTTGGTAGGCTATTAATTATTGCCTCAATTTCAGAGCCTGCTATTGGTCTATTCAGGGATTCAGCTTCTTCCTGGTTTAGTCTTGGGAGAGTATAAGGGTCCAGGAAATTATCCATTTCTTCTAGATTTTCTAGTTTATTGGGCTAGAGGTGTTTATAGTATTCTCGGATGGTAGTTTGTATTTCTGTGGGGTCGGTGGTGATATCCCCTTTATCATTTTTTATTGTGTCTATTTGATTCTTCTCTCTTTTCTTCTTTATTAGTCTTGCTAGCGGTCTATCAATTTTGTTGATCTTTTCAAAAAACCAATTCCTGGATTCATTGATTTTTGGAGGGTTTTTTGTGTCTGTATCTCCTTCAGTTCTGCTCTGATCTTAGTTATTTCTTGCCTTCTGCTAGCTTTTGAATGTGTTTGCTCTTGCCTCTCTAGTTCTTTTAATTGTGATGTTAGAGTGTCAATTTTAGATCTTTCCTGCTTTCTCTTGTGGGCATTCAGTGCTAGAAATTTCCCTCTACACACTGCTTTAAATGTGTCCTGGAGATTCTGTTATGTTGTATCTTTGTTCTCATTGGTTTCAAAGAACATCTTTATTTCTGCCTTCATTTCGTTATGTACCCAGTAGTCATTCAGGAGCAGGTTATTCAGTTTCCATGTAGTCGAGCATTTTTGATTGAGTTTCTTAGTCCTGAGTTCTAGTTTGATTGCACTGTGGTCTGAGAGACAGTTTGTTATAATTTCTGTTCTTGTACATTTGCTGAGGAGTGCTTTACTTCCAATTATGTGGTCAATTTTGGAATAAGTGTGATGTGGTGCTGAGAAGAATGTATATTCTCTTGATTTGGGGTGGAGAGTTCTGTAGATGTCTATTAGGTCTGCTTGCTGCAGAGATGAGTTCAATTCCTGGATATCCTTGTTAACTTTCTGTCTCGATCTGTCTGATGTTGACAGTGTGGTATTGAAGTCTCCCATTATTATTGTATGGGGGTCTAAGTGTCTTTGTAAGTCTCTAAGGACTTCTCTTATGAATCTGGGTGCTCGTATATTGGGTGCATATATATTTAGGATAGTTAGCTCTTCTTGTTGAATTGATCCCTTTACCATTATGTAATGGCCTTCTTTGTCTCTTTTGATCTTTGATGGTTTAAAGTCTGTTTTATCAGAGACTAGTATTGTAACCCCTGCTTTTTTTTGTTCTCCATTTGCTTGGTAGATCTTCCTCCATCCCTTTATTTTGAGCCTATGTATGTCTCTGTGTATGAGATGAGTCTCCTCAATACAGCAACCTGATGACTCTTTATGCAGTTTGCCAGTCTGTGTCTTTTAATTGGACCATTTAGTCCATTTACATTTAAGGTTAATATTGTTATGTGTGAATTTGATCCTGCCATTATGGTATTAACTGGTTATTTTGCTCATTAGTTGATGCAGTTTCTTCCTAGCCTCGATGGTCTTTACATTTTGGCATGTTTTTGCAATGGCTGGTACCGGTTGTTCCTTTCCATATTTAGTGCTTCCTTCAGGGTCCCTTGTAAGGCAGACCTGGTGGTGACAAAATCTCTAAGCATTTGCTCATCTGTAAAGGATTTTATTTCTCCTTTACTGATGAAACTTAGTTTGGCTGGATATGAAATTCTGGGTTTAAAATTCTTTTCTTTAAGAATGTTGAATATTTGCCCCTACTCTCTTCTGCCTTGTAGAGTTTCTGCCAACAGATCTGCTGTTAGTCTGATGGGCTTCCCTTTGCAGGTAACCCGACCTTTCTCTCTGGCTGCCCTTAAGACTTTTTCCTTCATTTCAACTTTGGTGAATCTGGCAATTATGTGTCTTAGAGTTGCTCTTCTCAAGGAGTATCTTTGTAGCATTCTCTGTATTTCCTGAATTTGAATGTTGGCCTGCCCTACTAGGTTGGGGAAGTTCTCCTGGATGATATCCTGAAGAGTGTTTTCCAACTTGGTTCCATTTT
>NW_022325987.1:0-1610 GCF_002776525.5 Piliocolobus tephrosceles | reverse complement strand
AAGCATTTTTGGTCTCTGATGTTTTGTAATGTTACTTACTATCATTCCAGTATTGATGAAAATATTATTGAATGGTTTTTTAGCCTGCAAACTTCTGTTGACTCATACTCTCAAGTAAGAGTGGTGGGGCTGTGAAGATGGGGAAAATGTACCTCAAACACAGTGCAAACACTCAGACTGTGAGTAGGGCAATAATTTTATGTCAGCTCTACTTCAATTTAAATCTGTGAGAAAAACAGTTTGTTTACAGGAGCAGAAACTGTTATATTTCTAAAGAAATGTGATGTAACCAATGTAATCGTTGACAATCTATGCGTGCTTTTATACATTTCATCTCTGTTTTAAAATATTTTTATGACAATCATGTTTAAAATTGTTTTTAGATTATAAGTAAGCTGCATGTTAAAAATTGAGCTGTATAAGAAAGAGGAAATAGAGTGAAAACTTTGGTGTTTAAATCTGTGCATTTGTGTCTGTGTGTGTGAATGAGAGAGAGAGAGAGAGTGAGAAAGAGAGAGAAATTCAGTGTTTTCATTTTGTATGCATTAAACTGTCTTGTCAAAACTCAGATCTAAGATTGTTCAGTAGATATATGGGAAATTTTTTTATCACTTTAAATTAAAAATTTCAGCTTTACTGGGCATTCTGGAAGAAAATATGTTATGCTGATGATAAAGTGAGAACATTAAGAGTACACTCATATGATGGTAGAAAATGTGATGGACCCAAATGCAGAAGCTAGACATGTCCTGTGAGTAGTAATTTTAGTTACAATGGTATAGAAAAATGTGGTGCATTTAAACTTCTCTTCCAGCTCATGATGGCTTTGCAAGATACTTTCGAAGAAGCAAATGTCTACAGCTTTACTTTACGTAAGCTAAACAACTTTGGTGAATGATTTAGATTAAGATTGTTACATCCAGCCATAGAAAATCTGGTTTTAATTGGGATAATGTGAGTGAGTATCTTCCTTTTTTGAATATCACTTAAAACAGGTAATTTTTTAAGTCTTGAAGATGAGAAAAATATTACTTATCTAACAAAACTATTTTAACAGCTATTTAATTTATAATTATCTATTATAACTATAGATTCTGAACACTTAGCATTTACTGTGCTGGGGCACGTATCTTATTTTACCAGCTGCTAAATGGTTATCTTCTTTTTTTCCCTGATATTTTAATGCTGAGGTAGAAAATGGAAAATCATGAAGAAAAAATCTCACCCGTGAAAATCATGGCAGTTAGCTTTGTGAAGACACAATGGCCTCTGTGGGGACGTGGCATTATGCAGAGGCATGGTTAGTACAGTTGTTCTGTCTTCTGCATTTCAGTCAGGGACACTTTGAGAGAGGAAAGTTTAAGCAACATATATTAGAAGTTGATAACAGGCCCAGCATTCTTAGAACAGATGGGCTTAGAGAACACGAGTTGTAGTTCCTTGGCAGAATGCCATGGTGGATTTGAGAAACTGTGAACTGTGTTGAAATTGAGCTTACTGAGCAGAAAAAGAGAATACTAAAAATTTTAAGTTGGAAGGGTATGTATTAGATCATTTCTAATGGTCCCGAAGTATGATCATTGCCTGCCTGACTATATAAGACTCTTGGA
>NW_022325986.1:0-1868 GCF_002776525.5 Piliocolobus tephrosceles | reverse complement strand
TGGTCAGTATGTGTATATGCGTGTGCGTCTGTGTGGATGTAAATGGCAGTAAAGGGTAATCTGTGTGGATGTAAATGGCAGTAAAGGGGAAAAGGGAAGGTAAAAAAAAGGGAGATGTCTAACATTTTTAACACATTTTTTAAATACTCAAAACATATGTACACATATGTACTAAAAACAATGGTGTGGTGAAAACAAAATATTGCAAACTAGCAAAAAGACTTAGTGACCCCGTCCGGTCCTGTCCCATCCCGCTGTCGTGCCCTCCAGTTATGAGCTCCACGCAGCTCGGCAAGGGCGGCTCCTACAGGCTCTTTGCTGAGGTCAAGAACTGGCTCCCGTCCAAATATGATGCCCAGAAGAAGGCAGAGCTCCGCAGCTGGATGGAGGGACTCACCAGCTGCTTCATCGGCGCAACTTCCAGAAAGGCCTGAAGGACGGGATTATCTTAGACACACTCATGAACAAGCTGCAGCAGGGCTCAATCCCCAAGATCAGCCGCTCCCTGCAGAACTGGCACCGGCTAGAAAACTCCAACTTCACCAAGGCCATGGTCAGCTACAGCATGAACCCCGTGGACCTGTTTGAGAGTTGGAAGGTGAGGCAGGTGCAGGTGTCTCTTCTCGCCCTGGCAGGGAAGGCCAAGACTAAGGGGCTACAGAGCAGGGAGGACATCGGTGACAAGTACTCGGAGAAGCAGGAGCGGAACTTCCAATACGCCATTATGAATGCGAGACATTGCGTCATCGAGCTGCAGAAGGGCACCAACAAATGCTCCAGCCAGACATGACCGCATATGGCGCGAGGAGGCATCTCTACGACCCCAAGAACCAATGGACCACTCGACCATCAGCCTCCAGATGGGCACAAACAAGTGGTCAGCCAGGCGGGCATGACGGCTCTCGGGAGCGGCGGCACATCTGTGACACCAAGCTGGGAATCAGCAAGTGTGGTAACTCCATGTCCCTGCAGACCGGCTACACGCAGGGCGCTAAGCAGAGCGGCCAGGTCTTCAGCCTGGGCTGGCAGAAATATGACCCCAAGTACTGTCCACAAGGCTCAGTGGACCACGGGGCTCCCTCGGGTGCCAGCGACTGCCTGGGCCCAGGGGAGGCCCCTGAATATCCCAGGAGGAGGCCGGCTACTGAGGCTCCCAGCACGCTCTCTCCGCACATGCTCTTTCTGTCTGGGTGTTTGGGTCTTTATGTTTTCTTTTCTTTTAACCTGTTCAGTGCCGCCAATCAACCGAGGGTCTGTGAGCGGCAGCGCCGGATCAGGCGGCAGGGCTTTTTCCCCTCTTACTTTGGTTCCTTCTCAGGACTGAGCCACTGGGCTGTGGGAGAAGAGGTCAAGGCCATATCCGGATGCGTGTAGGGTGAGGGTCCCCGCTGGCACCTCCAGGCTGTGGGCCAAGCTGTGTTGGGGAGAAGAGACCTGGGTATGGAGGGAACCGGTCCCCCAAGGTTTCTGGTTGCCTCTCCTCTTCCCCCCTTTTGTCAGTCAATCAGTTTGTGTTTTCTGTACCCGCAAAAGTTTCAGGAAGTATTATCAAAAGAAAAAAGAAATCCTTTTTTTCCCCGAGGAATTGGGCGGAGACAGTGGAGGGGGTGCTGGAAAATGAGTCCGCTGGGAGAGGAGGCCCGGCCACGATGCTAGAATATCTCAGGCTCCTGAGTGGCTGGATTTCCCTAGGACCTTCAGACCGACAGACCTCAGACCCTCAGACCTACGCCAGGGCCCAGTGAGGAAACTGAGGCCCATACAAGGTAGTGGAATTCTGAGTTGTTAGTGCTAAGCCTCCCCATGCTAGCCCAGTGCCATGAGCTATTTTTTTGAGTATGACAAGTGTTTCCAAGCATTCGGAAGTG
>NW_022325985.1:0-1868 GCF_002776525.5 Piliocolobus tephrosceles | reverse complement strand
CACTTCCGAATGCTTGGAAACACTTGTCATACTCAAAAAAATAGCTCATGGCACTGGGCTAGCATGGGGAGGCTTAGCACTAACAACTCAGAATTCCACTACCTTGTATGGGCCTCAGTTTCCTCACTGGGCCCTGGCGTAGGTCTGAGGGTCTGAGGTCTGTCGGTCTGAAGGTCCTAGGGAAATCCAGCCACTCAGGAGCCTGAGATATTCTAGCATCGTGGCCGGGCCTCCTCTCCCAGCGGACTCATTTTCTAGCACCCCCTCCACTGTCTCCGCCCAATTCCTCGGGGAAAAAAAGGATTTCTTTTTTCTTTTGATAATACTTCCTGAAACTTTTGCGGGTACAGAAAACACAAACTGATTGACTGACAAAAGGGGGGAAGAGGAGAGGCAACCAGAAACCTTGGGGGACCGGTTCCCTCCATACCCAGGTCTCTTCTCCCCAACACAGCTTGGCCCACAGCCTGGAGGTGCCAGCGGGGACCCTCACCCTACACGCATCCGGATATGGCCTTGACCTCTTCTCCCACAGCCCAGTGGCTCAGTCCTGAGAAGGAACCAAAGTAAGAGGGGAAAAAGCCCTGCCGCCTGATCCGGCGCTGCCGCTCACAGACCCTCGGTTGATTGGCGGCACTGAACAGGTTAAAAGAAAAGAAAACATAAAGACCCAAACACCCAGACAGAAAGAGCATGTGCGGAGAGAGCGTGCTGGGAGCCTCAGTAGCCGGCCTCCTCCTGGGATATTCAGGGGCCTCCCCTGGGCCCAGGCAGTCGCTGGCACCCGAGGGAGCCCCGTGGTCCACTGAGCCTTGTGGACAGTACTTGGGGTCATATTTCTGCCAGCCCAGGCTGAAGACCTGGCCGCTCTGCTTAGCGCCCTGCGTGTAGCCGGTCTGCAGGGACATGGAGTTACCACACTTGCTGATTCCCAGCTTGGTGTCACAGATGTGCCGCCGCTCCCGAGAGCCGTCATGCCCGCCTGGCTGACCACTTGTTTGTGCCCATCTGGAGGCTGATGGTCGAGTGGTCCATTGGTTCTTGGGGTCGTAGAGATGCTTCCTCGCGCCATATGCGGTCATGTCTGGCTGGAGCATTTGTTGGTGCCCTTCTGCAGCTCGATGACGCAATGTCTCGCATTCATAATGGCGTATTGGAAGTTCCGCTCCTGCTTCTCCGAGTACTTGTCACCGATGTCCTCCCTGCTCTGTAGCCCCTTAGTCTTGGCCTTCCCTGCCAGGGCGAGAAGAGACACCTGCACCTGCCTCACCTTCCAACTCTCAAACAGGTCCACGGTGTTCATGCTGTAGCTGACCATGGCCTTGGTGAAGTTGGAGTTTTCTAGCCGGTGCCAGTTCTGCAGGGAGCGGCTGATCTTGGGGATTGAGCCCTGCTGCAGCTTGTTCATGAGTGTGTCTAAGATAATCCCGTCCTTCAGGCCTTTCTGGAAGTTGCGCCGATGAAGCAGCTGGTGAGTCCCTCCATCCAGCTGCGGAGCTCTGCCTTCTTCTGGGCATCATATTTGGACGGGAGCCAGTTCTTGACCTCAGCAAAGAGCCTGTAGGAGCCGCCCTTGCCGAGCTGCGTGGAGCTCATAACTGGAGGGCACGACAGCGGGATGGGACAGGACCGGACGGGGTCACTAAGTCTTTTTGCTAGTTTGCAATATTTTGTTTTCACCACACCATTGTTTTTAGTACATATGTGTACATATGTTTTGAGTATTTAAAAAATGTGTTAAAAATGTTAGACATCTCCCTTTTTTTTACCTTCCCTTTTCCCCTTTACTGCCATTTACATCCACACAGATTACCCTTTACTGCCATTTACATCCACACAGACGCACACGCATATACACATACTGACCA
>NW_022325984.1:0-2933 GCF_002776525.5 Piliocolobus tephrosceles | reverse complement strand
TTTCCAATTTTGGCACGTGTGCAAGTGAAGTGAGCATCTTAATACTATTTTAAGGATTGGTGTCTCTACACTATAGTACATGTTATGGCAAGTTTAATTCTGTTTCATCCGTTCAGGAAATCATCTTTTGGATTTCCAGACAACCTCGGTGGTTAACCAGGGTTCCCACTTTTGAGAAGCTTTAAAAAACAACTTTTCTCCCCCTAGGTCCTTGAGGCTCCAAATGTACAGCTCAGATTTTTCATATATCTCCTATTTCTAGGGAACATGTAAGTCATTCCCTAGCCTCTGGCTGGTTTCACAACACAGAAATGTCACTCTCAATGACTGGGAGCTACCCCATTGAAAGACAATCATCTAGAAAGATAGCACATCTATCTTCCAGTCTCTAGGAGAGGCTAGAAATGTAACTTTCCTAAGTCTCAATTAGTAAACACTTCTGGCCTAATCACATTGACCAACCTCTCTCCTAACATCATGCAGTAGGTTTTACTAGTTCATGCAAAACTCTCCTGCCTTTTGTTTCAACAGAATTGAATTCAGTCTTTCTCCTCTGTTACAATAGTTTTGACCTCTTTTGAAATAGTCTTAAGTAACATTTTCTTCACCTCTTTAACAATATCTCTTGCAATTTTTCTTTGACATTCAATCAATGATTAATTAGTTCCGGAGATTTTTTAAAAATCTACTTTCATTAAATATTAAAATGGAATAAGGAAATTATTGTTTTAAGATCCTTGAAATTGCATTTAATAAATGAATTGCTGGCCCCACACCTGACATATTTCACCCCTACTTTATTCTCTACTGTAATGAACCAAAAAAAATTTTTTAAAGCAAATCAGTGGTCTTTGTAAAAACACCTCAAAGAGGTTCTGATTACTACTAAGGTAGTACTTGAATACAAATGTCCGAAAAATAAGACAATAAATATTTTTAAGGTATTTCTGCTGTTTTTTGTTCTCTTCAATCTACTCAGAATGGTTCAAGTGAAAGTATCCTGACTGAGGAATAAATAGGTACAATTTATTGCTTAATTTGCCATTCAAGGCTGGGCAGTGATTCCCAAACCTGGCTTCCCATCGGTATCATCTGGGGAAACTGCTGCAACATATTCCTGGGGCCCTTTCAGACCTAATGAAGTGTTCCCTCCACCTCCAACCTCCCCTGGGGAATGATGAGTTTGTCTTGCAGCCTAACACTTGGGATGGCTAAAAGGACAAAGTTAGAAAAGAAGATACTGTGTTTCCACAGGTCGTAGCTCACAAACTGGGATCCAGGAAAAAAAAAAACATAAACTGTTGAATTGGCATTAAATAATCAGCAAGTAGGGTGATGGGAAAACAATTCTAGTACCAGCCAACCAATCAAATGCAGCAGGCCCTGCTGCCCCAGTCCATGGATGTCAGCACCTTTCCCCACCCCACAGAGCCTCAGCAAGCAAACAGTGGTGGAGCATGAAGGCTACAACTCAAAAAGTAAATCTTTCCACACCATTTCTCTCCATCTCTACTTCTCAATTTTCCGCATTCTGATTCCACCTTTTCTCTTACTCAGCCCTTTGCCATTCCCGTTCTTATTCCTTTCTCTTTCCTCTTCTCACTTCCTCTCTTTTCCTTCTTTTTTGATTCAATTACATCACTCTTTTCTTCTCTACTTTCTCTTCCTGAAAAACTCTTCCTTACAAAAATAAACATATTCATACTGGAGATATATGTCAGAAAATATTCAGCCTGAGTAAACTGAATGCCCTGCACAGAAACAACAGAGCAAAACAGAACTTGAACAGTAACACTGGTGTGGCATGATGTAAGCCATGCAGAATGCTTCCAAATCCATTATCTCTCCGGAGTCTCATCTTGTGAGGTTCGAATGGTATACTGATTGTACTTAAAAATCTAAGGCACAGAGAAAGTTAAATAACATGAAGTTACTAACTAAGAAGAGAATCCAGACCTAGTTCACAATCTGGTCTTCTTTTCACCATACCAATAACACCTGACTGGAGGCAAGATGAGGGAGCAATGAGTAAGCACCAATATTGTTTCAGGGCCTTCTAACCCTTGTATATTATGAACTACTCTTCATAAGAAAAAAGTATGCATTTTTTTAAAGTGTAAATTACAATA
This sequence comes from Piliocolobus tephrosceles, assembly GCF_002776525.5. NCBI lineage: Eukaryota > Metazoa > Chordata > Mammalia > Primates > Cercopithecidae > Piliocolobus > Piliocolobus tephrosceles. Next base: position 804 of record NW_022325984.1, on the reverse strand, counting down.
TGTATTTTTAAAGGTCTCCTAAGTTCTTTTCTACTTCATACAAATGAAGATTGACTGCATATTAAAGGCATCCCACTTTGGTAATACTGTAGCCCAGAGATAGTTCTGGGGTCAGCATTAATACATAGATTCAAAGAATAAACATTGTGATTGATATAAACTACATAGTTACACTATGTTTTATGAAAGACCATTTATATGAACATGTAATACATTCTCCAAGTGGCCCATCTACAACTTAACCTCTCATTAACTCTGAGAACTGCATTTCTTTAGAATTAAAAGGAAGAGGTACCTTGTCTAAAGATAAAATTCAAAAAATTCATTTAAAAATTATTAGAGATATTTTGTGATACCTTTGATTTTAGGTGGAAATGGTCCCTAACACAGAGCTTTCACTGTAATTCAATGTATGGCAAAATGATCAATTAGGCTAAATAAACCAAATGAAGAACCTTCCAAATGATCCACAGTGTAGAGTGTATGACAGTGTAAATAAGCTACAACACGAGTGAGGCCATGGCATACAGTCCAGTTGGATTAAACTGTGACCATGCTCTACACAATCCCAATCCATTAGAGCCCATTGGGCTGAGATTCTCTGTTCACTGAGAAAATTAAATCTTAAGGAACTTACTAATATAAATTTATATCTTGTCAATAATCCCAAATGCTTCCTCCAACATAATATTTCAAGATCACATTTATAATCCACCAACTGTGCCAAGAATTGGGCACCCTGTCTTCAACTTTCTAGTTGGTAAAGTAATTTCCAGTGATTCCCAAAGTAGCTAACCTCAAAGT
>NW_022325983.1:0-2933 GCF_002776525.5 Piliocolobus tephrosceles | reverse complement strand
ACTTTGAGGTTAGCTACTTTGGGAATCACTGGAAATTACTTTACCAACTAGAAAGTTGAAGACAGGGTGCCCAATTCTTGGCACAGTTGGTGGATTATAAATGTGATCTTGAAATATTATGTTGGAGGAAGCATTTGGGATTATTGACAAGATATAAATTTATATTAGTAAGTTCCTTAAGATTTAATTTTCTCAGTGAACAGAGAATCTCAGCCCAATGGGCTCTAATGGATTGGGATTGTGTAGAGCATGGTCACAGTTTAATCCAACTGGACTGTATGCCATGGCCTCACTCGTGTTGTAGCTTATTTACACTGTCATACACTCTACACTGTGGATCATTTGGAAGGTTCTTCATTTGGTTTATTTAGCCTAATTGATCATTTTGCCATACATTGAATTACAGTGAAAGCTCTGTGTTAGGGACCATTTCCACCTAAAATCAAAGGTATCACAAAATATCTCTAATAATTTTTAAATGAATTTTTTGAATTTTATCTTTAGACAAGGTACCTCTTCCTTTTAATTCTAAAGAAATGCAGTTCTCAGAGTTAATGAGAGGTTAAGTTGTAGATGGGCCACTTGGAGAATGTATTACATGTTCATATAAATGGTCTTTCATAAAACATAGTGTAACTATGTAGTTTATATCAATCACAATGTTTATTCTTTGAATCTATGTATTAATGCTGACCCCAGAACTATCTCTGGGCTACAGTATTACCAAAGTGGGATGCCTTTAATATGCAGTCAATCTTCATTTGTATGAAGTAGAAAAGAACTTAGGAGACCTTTAAAAATACATATTGTAATTTACACTTTAAAAAAATGCATACTTTTTTCTTATGAAGAGTAGTTCATAATATACAAGGGTTAGAAGGCCCTGAAACAATATTGGTGCTTACTCATTGCTCCCTCATCTTGCCTCCAGTCAGGTGTTATTGGTATGGTGAAAAGAAGACCAGATTGTGAACTAGGTCTGGATTCTCTTCTTAGTTAGTAACTTCATGTTATTTAACTTTCTCTGTGCCTTAGATTTTTAAGTACAATCAGTATACCATTCGAACCTCACAAGATGAGACTCCGGAGAGATAATGGATTTGGAAGCATTCTGCATGGCTTACATCATGCCACACCAGTGTTACTGTTCAAGTTCTGTTTTGCTCTGTTGTTTCTGTGCAGGGCATTCAGTTTACTCAGGCTGAATATTTTCTGACATATATCTCCAGTATGAATATGTTTATTTTTGTAAGGAAGAGTTTTTCAGGAAGAGAAAGTAGAGAAGAAAAGAGTGATGTAATTGAATCAAAAAAGAAGGAAAAGAGAGGAAGTGAGAAGAGGAAAGAGAAAGGAATAAGAACGGGAATGGCAAAGGGCTGAGTAAGAGAAAAGGTGGAATCAGAATGCGGAAAATTGAGAAGTAGAGATGGAGAGAAATGGTGTGGAAAGATTTACTTTTTGAGTTGTAGCCTTCATGCTCCACCACTGTTTGCTTGCTGAGGCTCTGTGGGGTGGGGAAAGGTGCTGACATCCATGGACTGGGGCAGCAGGGCCTGCTGCATTTGATTGGTTGGCTGGTACTAGAATTGTTTTCCCATCACCCTACTTGCTGATTATTTAATGCCAATTCAACAGTTTATGTTTTTTTTTTTCCTGGATCCCAGTTTGTGAGCTACGACCTGTGGAAACACAGTATCTTCTTTTCTAACTTTGTCCTTTTAGCCATCCCAAGTGTTAGGCTGCAAGACAAACTCATCATTCCCCAGGGGAGGTTGGAGGTGGAGGGAACACTTCATTAGGTCTGAAAGGGCCCCAGGAATATGTTGCAGCAGTTTCCCCAGATGATACCGATGGGAAGCCAGGTTTGGGAATCACTGCCCAGCCTTGAATGGCAAATTAAGCAATAAATTGTACCTATTTATTCCTCAGTCAGGATACTTTCACTTGAACCATTCTGAGTAGATTGAAGAGAACAAAAAACAGCAGAAATACCTTAAAAATATTTATTGTCTTATTTTTCGGACATTTGTATTCAAGTACTACCTTAGTAGTAATCAGAACCTCTTTGAGGTGTTTTTACAAAGACCACTGATTTGCTTTAAAAAATTTTTTTTGGTTCATTACAGTAGAGAATAAAGTAGGGGTGAAATATGTCAGGTGTGGGGCCAGCAATTCATTTATTAAATGCAATTTCAAGGATCTTAAAACAATAATTTCCTTATTCCATTTTAATATTTAATGAAAGTAGATTTTTAAAAAATCTCCGGAACTAATTAATCATTGATTGAATGTCAAAGAAAAATTGCAAGAGATATTGTTAAAGAGGTGAAGAAAATGTTACTTAAGACTATTTCAAAAGAGGTCAAAACTATTGTAACAGAGGAGAAAGACTGAATTCAATTCTGTTGAAACAAAAGGCAGGAGAGTTTTGCATGAACTAGTAAAACCTACTGCATGATGTTAGGAGAGAGGTTGGTCAATGTGATTAGGCCAGAAGTGTTTACTAATTGAGACTTAGGAAAGTTACATTTCTAGCCTCTCCTAGAGACTGGAAGATAGATGTGCTATCTTTCTAGATGATTGTCTTTCAATGGGGTAGCTCCCAGTCATTGAGAGTGACATTTCTGTGTTGTGAAACCAGCCAGAGGCTAGGGAATGACTTACATGTTCCCTAGAAATAGGAGATATATGAAAAATCTGAGCTGTACATTTGGAGCCTCAAGGACCTAGGGGGAGAAAAGTTGTTTTTTAAAGCTTCTCAAAAGTGGGAACCCTGGTTAACCACCGAGGTTGTCTGGAAATCCAAAAGATGATTTCCTGAACGGATGAAACAGAATTAAACTTGCCATAACATGTACTATAGTGTAGAGACACCAATCCTTAAAATAGTATTAAGATGCTCACTTCACTTGCACACGTGCCAAAATTGGAAA
>NW_022325982.1:0-2926 GCF_002776525.5 Piliocolobus tephrosceles | reverse complement strand
TTTCCAATTTTGGCACGTGTGCAAGTGAAGTGAGCATCTTAATACTACTTTAAGGATTGGTGTCTCTACACTATAGTACATGTTATGGCAAGTTTAATTCTGTTTCATCCGTTCAGGAAATCATCTTTTGGATTTCCAGACAACCTCGGTGGTTAACCAGCGTTCCCACTTTTGAGAAGCTTTAAAAAACAACTTTTCTCCCCCTAGGTCCTTGAGGCTCCAAATGTACAGCTCAGATTTTTCATATATCTCCTATTTCTAGGGAACATGTAAGTCATTCCCTAGCCTCTGGCTGGTTTCACAACACAGAAATGTCACTCTCAATGACTGGGAGCTACCCCATTGAAAGACAATCATCTAGAAAGATAGCACATCTATCTTCCAGTCTCTAGGAGAGGCTAGAAATGTAACTTTCCTAAGTCTCAATTAGTAAACACTTCTGGCCTAATCACATTGACCAACCTCTCTCCTAACATCATGCAGTAGGTTTTACTAGTTCATGCAAAACTCTCCTGCCTTTTGTTTCAACAGAATTGAATTCAGTTTTTCTCCTCTGTTACAATAGTTTTGACCTCTTTTGAAATAGTCTTAAGTAACATTTTCTTCACCTCTTTAATAATATCTCTTGCAATTTTTCTTTGACATTCAATCAATGATTAATTAGTTCCGGAGATTTTTTAAAAATCTACTTTCATTAAATATTAAAATGGAATAAGGAAATTATTGTTTTAAGATCCTTGAAGTTGCATTTAATACATGAATTGCTGGCCCCACACCTGACATATTTCACCCCTACTTTATTCTCTACTGTAATGAACCAAAAAAAAAATTTTTAAAGCAAATCAGTGGTCTTTGTAAAAACACCTCAAAGAGGTTCTGATTACTACTAAGGTAGTACTTAAATACAAATGTCCGAAAAATAAGACAATAAATATTTTTAAGGTATTTCTGCTGTTTTTTGTTCTCTTCAATCTACTCAGAATGGTTCAACTGAAGGTATCCTGACTGAGGAATAAATAGGTCTAATTTATTGCTTAATTTGCCATTCAAGGCTGGGCAGTGATTCCCAAACCTGGCTTCCCATCGGTATCATCTGGGGAAACTGCTGCAACATATTCCTGGGGCCCTTTCAGACCTAATGAAGTGTTCCCTCCACCTCCAACCTCCCCTGGGGAATGATGAGTTTGTCTTGCAGCCTAACACTTGGGATGGCTAAAAGGACAAAGTTAGAAAAGAAGATACTGTGTTTCCACAGGTCGTAGCTCACAAACTGGGATCCAGGAAAAAAAAAAACATAAACTGTTGAATTGGCATTAAATAATCAGCAAGTAGGGTGATGGGAAAACAATTCTAGTACCAGCCAACCAATCAAATGCAGCAGGCCCTGCTGCCCCAGTCCATGGATGTCAGCACCTTTCCCCACCCCACAGAGCCTCAGCAAGCAAACAGTGGTGGAGCATGAAGGCTACAACTCAAAAAGTAAATCTTTCCACACCATTTCTCTCCATCTCTACTTCTCAATTTTCCGCATTCTGATTCCACCTTTTCTCTTACTCAGCCCTTTGCCATTCCCGTTCTTATTCCTTTCTCTTTCCTCTTCTCACTTCCTCTCTTTTCCTTCTTTTTTGATTCAATTACATCACTCTTTTCTTCTCTACTTTCTCTTCCTGAAAAACTCTTCCTTACAAAAATAAACATATTCATACTGGAGATATATGTCAGAAAATATTCAGCCTGAGTAAACTGAATGCCCTGCGCAGAAACAACAGAGCAAAACAGAACTTGAACAGTAACACTGGTGTGGCATAATGTAAGCCATGCAGAATGCTTCCAAATCCATTCTCTCTCCTGAGTCTCATCTTGTGAGGTTCGAATGCTATACTGATTGTACTTAAAAATCTAAGGCACAGAGAAAGTTAAATAACACTAACTAAGAAGAGAATCCAGACCTAGTTCACAATCTGGTCTTCTTTTCACCATACCAATAACGTCTGACTGCAGGCAAGATGAGAGAGCAATGAGTAAGTACCAATATTGTTTCAGGGCCTTCTAACCCTTGTATATTATGAACTACTCTTCATAAGAAAAAAGTATGCATTTTTTTAAAGTGTAAATTACAATATGTATTTTTAAAGGTTTCCTAAGTTCTTTTCTACTTCATACAAATGAAGATTGACTGCATATTAAAGGCATCCCACTTTGGTAATACCGTAGCCCAGAGATAGTTCTGGGGTCAGCATTAATACATAGATTCAAAGAATAAACATTGTGATTGATATAAACTACATAGTTACACTATGTTTTATGAAAGACCATTTATATGAACATGTAATACATTCTCCAAGTGGCCCATCTACAACTTAACCTCTCATTAACTCTGAGAACTGCATTTCTTTAGAATTAAAAAGAAGAGGTACCTTGTCTAAAGATAAAATTCAAAAAATTCATTTAAAAATTATTAGAGATATTTTGTGATACCTTTGATTTTAGGTGGAAATGGTCCCTAACACAGAGCTTTCACTGTAATTCAATGTATGGCAAAATGATCAATTAGGCTAAATAAACCAAATGAAGAACCTTCCAAATGATCCACAGTGTAGAGTGTATGACAGTGTAAATAAGCTACAACACGAGTGAGACCATGGCATACAGTCCAGTTGGATTAAACTGTGACCATGCTCTACACAATCCCAATCCATTAGAGCCCATTGGGCTGAGATTCTCTGTTCACTGAGAAAATTAAATCTTAAGGAACTTACTAATATAAATTTATATCTTGTCAATAATCCCAAATGCTTCCTCCAACATAATATTTCAAGATCACATTTATAATCCACCAACTGTGCCAAGAATTGGGCACCCTGTCTTCAACTTTCCAGTTGGTAAAGTAATTTCCAGTGATTCCCAAAGTAGCTAACCTCAAAGT
>NW_022325981.1:0-2927 GCF_002776525.5 Piliocolobus tephrosceles | reverse complement strand
ACTTTGAGGTTAGCTACTTTGGGAATCACTGGAAATTACTTTACCAACTGGAAAGTTGAAGACAGGGTGCCCAATTCTTGGCACAGTTGGTGGATTATAAATGTGATCTTGAAATATTATGTTGGAGGAAGCATTTGGGATTATTGACAAGATATAAATTTATATTAGTAAGTTCCTTAAGATTTAATTTTCTCAGTGAACAGAGAATCTCAGCCCAATGGGCTCTAATGGATTGGGATTGTGTAGAGCATGGTCACAGTTTAATCCAACTGGACTGTATGCCATGGTCTCACTCGTGTTGTAGCTTATTTACACTGTCATACACGCTACACTGTGGATCATTTGGAAGGTTCTTCATTTGGTTTATTTAGCCTAATTGATCATTTTGCCATACATTGAATTACAGTGAAAGCTCTGTGTTAGGGACCATTTCCACCTAAAATCAAAGGTATCACAAAATATCTCTAATAATTTTTAAATGAATTTTTTGAATTTTATCTTTAGACAAGGTACCTCTTCTTTTTAATTCTAAAGAAATGCAGTTCTCAGAGTTAATGAGAGGTTAAGTTGTAGATGGGCCACTTGGAGAATGTATTACATGTTCATATAAATGGTCTTTCATAAAACATAGTGTAACTATGTAGTTTATATCAATCACAATGTTTATTCTTTGAATCTATGTATTAATGCTGACCCCAGAACTATCTCTGGGCTACGGTATTACCAAAGTGGGATGCCTTTAATATGCAGTCAATCTTCATTTGTATGAAGTAGAAAAGAACTTAGGAAACCTTTAAAAATACATATTGTAATTTACACTTTAAAAAAATGCATACTTTTTTCTTATGAAGAGTAGTTCATAATATACAAGGGTTAGAAGGCCCTGAAACAATATTGGTACTTACTCATTGCTCTCTCATCTTGCCTGCAGTCAGACGTTATTGGTATGGTGAAAAGAAGACCAGATTGTGAACTAGGTCTGGATTCTCTTCTTAGTTAGTGTTATTTAACTTTCTCTGTGCCTTAGATTTTTAAGTACAATCAGTATAGCATTCGAACCTCACAAGATGAGACTCAGGAGAGAGAATGGATTTGGAAGCATTCTGCATGGCTTACATTATGCCACACCAGTGTTACTGTTCAAGTTCTGTTTTGCTCTGTTGTTTCTGCGCAGGGCATTCAGTTTACTCAGGCTGAATATTTTCTGACATATATCTCCAGTATGAATATGTTTATTTTTGTAAGGAAGAGTTTTTCAGGAAGAGAAAGTAGAGAAGAAAAGAGTGATGTAATTGAATCAAAAAAGAAGGAAAAGAGAGGAAGTGAGAAGAGGAAAGAGAAAGGAATAAGAACGGGAATGGCAAAGGGCTGAGTAAGAGAAAAGGTGGAATCAGAATGCGGAAAATTGAGAAGTAGAGATGGAGAGAAATGGTGTGGAAAGATTTACTTTTTGAGTTGTAGCCTTCATGCTCCACCACTGTTTGCTTGCTGAGGCTCTGTGGGGTGGGGAAAGGTGCTGACATCCATGGACTGGGGCAGCAGGGCCTGCTGCATTTGATTGGTTGGCTGGTACTAGAATTGTTTTCCCATCACCCTACTTGCTGATTATTTAATGCCAATTCAACAGTTTATGTTTTTTTTTTTTCCTGGATCCCAGTTTGTGAGCTACGACCTGTGGAAACACAGTATCTTCTTTTCTAACTTTGTCCTTTTAGCCATCCCAAGTGTTAGGCTGCAAGACAAACTCATCATTCCCCAGGGGAGGTTGGAGGTGGAGGGAACACTTCATTAGGTCTGAAAGGGCCCCAGGAATATGTTGCAGCAGTTTCCCCAGATGATACCGATGGGAAGCCAGGTTTGGGAATCACTGCCCAGCCTTGAATGGCAAATTAAGCAATAAATTAGACCTATTTATTCCTCAGTCAGGATACCTTCAGTTGAACCATTCTGAGTAGATTGAAGAGAACAAAAAACAGCAGAAATACCTTAAAAATATTTATTGTCTTATTTTTCGGACATTTGTATTTAAGTACTACCTTAGTAGTAATCAGAACCTCTTTGAGGTGTTTTTACAAAGACCACTGATTTGCTTTAAAAATTTTTTTTTTGGTTCATTACAGTAGAGAATAAAGTAGGGGTGAAATATGTCAGGTGTGGGGCCAGCAATTCATGTATTAAATGCAACTTCAAGGATCTTAAAACAATAATTTCCTTATTCCATTTTAATATTTAATGAAAGTAGATTTTTAAAAAATCTCCGGAACTAATTAATCATTGATTGAATGTCAAAGAAAAATTGCAAGAGATATTATTAAAGAGGTGAAGAAAATGTTACTTAAGACTATTTCAAAAGAGGTCAAAACTATTGTAACAGAGGAGAAAAACTGAATTCAATTCTGTTGAAACAAAAGGCAGGAGAGTTTTGCATGAACTAGTAAAACCTACTGCATGATGTTAGGAGAGAGGTTGGTCAATGTGATTAGGCCAGAAGTGTTTACTAATTGAGACTTAGGAAAGTTACATTTCTAGCCTCTCCTAGAGACTGGAAGATAGATGTGCTATCTTTCTAGATGATTGTCTTTCAATGGGGTAGCTCCCAGTCATTGAGAGTGACATTTCTGTGTTGTGAAACCAGCCAGAGGCTAGGGAATGACTTACATGTTCCCTAGAAATAGGAGATATATGAAAAATCTGAGCTGTACATTTGGAGCCTCAAGGACCTAGGGGGAGAAAAGTTGTTTTTTAAAGCTTCTCAAAAGTGGGAACGCTGGTTAACCACCGAGGTTGTCTGGAAATCCAAAAGATGATTTCCTGAACGGATGAAACAGAATTAAACTTGCCATAACATGTACTATAGTGTAGAGACACCAATCCTTAAAGTAGTATTAAGATGCTCACTTCACTTGCACACGTGCCAAAATTGGAAA
>NW_022325980.1:0-1107 GCF_002776525.5 Piliocolobus tephrosceles | reverse complement strand
ACAGAAAAACAAAAAGGCTTTCTGGAGGATGAAAAAAATAAGATTTAACAGATCTTGATCTCCCGTGTCATGTTTAGTTTGTACTTTTTAAGCCGTGTCATAAGTGTATCTCCCCATTGTAGTCTCACGGTTGTCATATCATTCTTGAAACACTTTCTTCTCATTCAAGTCATGTTTGTCAACATAACTCCAGAGTTTACTCCAGCTTTTCCACAGTATAGATGCCTAGCAAAGAGACTATACCGTCCTATTCTAGGCTCCTCATGTTCTGGTGCCATTGCAGCAACTTGTGTGAAATTAAATTCCTTTAACAAAGACCAAATATCATCAACGTGTGGTTAAAAAAAAAAAAAAAAAAAAAGGCTATCAGTGTCGGCATACAATAGGGAGTCAACTTCTTTCAGGGTTAAAGGCAAGAACAATCTCTGCGAAGCACATGGTTTAGTTTTTCCACTCTGCTGCATTCTCACCTGGAAAGGTTATGGGGTATATTGTATAATTAAGTGTTTGTAGAAAGGACCCCCGTCACATCTGCCTTTAAAGCTATGACGTAGGTGATCTTCAGCAAAAATCTGGAATGGAAGAGGTTTGATGTTGAAAGTTACAGTTGACTTCAACATGGTCACAATTTCTTCCAGTCTTTCACCACAGGCAACTACAGGCAACTACAGCTATATTTTCTCAACAGGCTTTATTTTCAGTCTACACCTGTCCCACCCGCCGGGATGCGCCACGGGGTCCGCGCTGCCCCCGCAGCTCACGGCACCGTCTCCTCCGCCCGCGAGCAGGAAGCCACCGCAGCCTGCGGCTTCCCGCCACCGCCGCCCGCTCCTTCCTCCAGGGACAAGGCGTGCTGGGTGAAGGCATAAAGGAGGGAGCAGAAGCTGCAGGCCAGACACAGCGCCACCACTTGTGGGGAGCGCCACATCGCCCCAGCCGCACTCCTCAGTCTCTGTCTGGCCGCGCCCACCGGGGCGAAGCGGAGCGGAGGGAGCCTACTTCCGGAAATTTACCCATTTTTTTCTCCATGGATTCAGCGGCAGTGTTTAAAAGAAAAAAATTTCATCAATCAGTCATTTATAAATATTTGAATATAAAGATAAAACA
>NW_022325979.1:0-1107 GCF_002776525.5 Piliocolobus tephrosceles | reverse complement strand
TGTTTTATCTTTATATTCAAATATTTATAAATGACTGATTGATGAAATTTTTTTCTTTTAAACACTGCCGCTGAATCCATGGAGAAAAAAATGGGTAAATTTCCGGAAGTAGGCTCCCTCCGCTCCGCTTCGCCCCGGTGGGCGCGGCCAGACAGAGACTGAGGAGTGCGGCTGGGGCGATGTGGCGCTCCCCACAAGTGGTGGCGCTGTGTCTGGCCTGCAGCTTCTGCTCCCTCCTTTATGCCTTCACCCAGCACGCCTTGTCCCTGGAGGAAGGAGCGGGCGGCGGTGGCGGGAAGCCGCAGGCTGCGGTGGCTTCCTGCTCGCGGGCGGAGGAGACGGTGCCGTGAGCTGCGGGGGCAGCGCGGACCCCGTGGCGCATCCCGGCGGGTGGGACAGGTGTAGACTGAAAATAAAGCCTGTTGAGAAAATATAGCTGTAGTTGCCTGTAGTTGCCTGTGGTGAAAGACTGGAAGAAATTGTGACCATGTTGAAGTCAACTGTAACTTTCAACATCAAACCTCTTCCATTCCAGATTTTTGCTGAAGATCACCTACGTCATAGCTTTAAAGGCAGATGTGACGGGGGTCCTTTCTACAAACACTTAATTATACAATATACCCCATAACCTTTCCAGGTGAGAATGCAGCAGAGTGGAAAAACTAAACCATGTGCTTCGCAGAGATTGTTCTTGCCTTTAACCCTGAAAGAAGTTGACTCCCTATTGTATGCCGACACTGATAGCCTTTTTTTTTTTTTTTTTTTTTAACCACACGTTGATGATATTTGGTCTTTGTTAAAGGAATTTAATTTCACACAAGTTGCTGCAATGGCACCAGAACATGAGGAGCCTAGAATAGGACGGTATAGTCTCTTTGCTAGGCATCTATACTGTGGAAAAGCTGGAGTAAACTCTGGAGTTATGTTGACAAACATGACTTGAATGAGAAGAAAGTGTTTCAAGAATGATATGACAACCGTGAGACTACAATGGGGAGATACACTTATGACACGGCTTAAAAAGTACAAACTAAACATGACACGGGAGATCAAGATCTGTTAAATCTTATTTTTTTCATCCTCCAGAAAGCCTTTTTGTTTTTCTGT
>NW_022325978.1:0-3958 GCF_002776525.5 Piliocolobus tephrosceles | reverse complement strand
CTTTTATTAAACATAAAAGAGCCATATATATTTCTGTGGAGTTCTCCTTTTATTTAAGAATTCATTATCAGCAAAATAGTTTAACGAGACTGTTTTGTAAGACGCAGTGGATGCATTCAAAAATTAGAATAGGAACAATGACTTGTAAAAGTTTAACATTTTATTTTAGTTTTCAGATGGAATCTCACTCTGTCCTCCAGGCTGGAGTGCAGTGGCGCAATCTGGGCTCACTGCAACCTCAGCCTCCGGGGTTCAAGTCATTCTCCTTCCTCAGTCTCCTGAGTAGCTGGGATTACAGATTTGTGCCACCATGCCTGGCTAATTTTCATATTTTTAGTAGAGAAGGGGTTTCACCATGTTGGCCAGGCTGGTCTCGAACTGTCAACCTCAGGTGATCTACCTGCCTCGGCCTCCCAAAGTGCTGGGAGTACAGGCGTGAGCCATCACACCCGGCCAAAATTCAACATTTTAAACTACCACTTATTATTTTCACTCTGTGATATGACACATCTTTTTTGGTGGCCACAAAATTATAAAATGGATACAGAATAATCTCTTCAAAAAAGTAGGAGAGTTCTTTCTTTTCTTTTCCTTTTTTTTTTTTTTTTTTGAGACAGACTCCCTGTCTGTCACCCAGGCTGGAGTGCAGCAGGGCGATCTCAGCTCACTGCAACCTCTGTCTCCCAAGGTTTAAGAAATTCTCTGCCTCAGTGTCCCGAATAGCTGGGATTACAGGCGCGTGCCATCATGCCCAGCTAAGTTTTTTTCTATTTTTAGTAGGGACAAGGTTTCGACATCTTGGCCAGTCTGGTCTTGAACTCCTGACCTCGTGATACACACCCCTTGGCTTCCCAAAATCCCAAAAGCATGCCTGGGATTACAGGCATGAGCCACCGCGCCCAGCCGGAAGTTCTTTCTTCTTAAAAGGATTATAAAAATAATTCGCACTGGCATGACACTTTCACTAATATAGATTGACTTTTTTGAATTCAAATAACCCATTTGTACATCTAAATTAATTTTGGTCAGTATGTGTATATGCGTGTGCGTCTGTGTGGATGTAAATGGCAGTGAAGCGTAAAAGGGAAGGTAAAAAAAAAGGGAGATGTCTAACATTTTTAACACATTTTTTAAATACTCAAAACATATGTACACATATGTACTAAAAACAATGGTGCGGTGAAAACAAAATATTGCAAACTAGCAAAAAGACTTAGTGACCCCGTCCGGTCCTGTCCCATCCCGCTGTCGTGCCCTCCAGTTATGAGCTCCACGCAGCTCGGCAAGGGCGGCTCCTACAGGCTCTTTGCTGAGGTCAAGAACTGGCTCCCGTCCAAATATGACGCCCAGAAGAAGGCAGAGCTCCGCAGCTGGATGGAGGGACTCACCAGCTGCTTCATCGGCGCAACTTCCAGAAAGGCCTGAAGGACGGGATTATCTTAGACACACTCATGAACAAGCTGCAGCAGGGCTCAGTCCCCAAGATCAGCCGCTCCCTGCAGAACTGGCACCGGCTAGAAAACTCCAACTTCACCAAGGCCATGGTCAGCTACAGCATGAACCCCGTGGACCTGTTTGAGAGTTGGAAGGTGAGGCAGGTGCAGGTGTCTCTTCTCGCCCTGGCAGGGAAGGCCAAGACTAAGGGGCTACAGAGCAGGGAGGACATCGGTGACAAGTACTCGGAGAAGCAGGAGCGGAACTTCCAATACGCCATTATGAATGCGAGACATTGCGTCATCGAGCTGCAGAAGGGCACCAACAAATGCTCCAGCCAGACATGACCGCATATGGCGCGAGGAGGCATCTCTACGACCCCAAGAACCAATGGACCACTCGACCATCAGCCTCCAGATGGGCACAAACAAGTGGTCAGCCAGGCGGGCATGACGGCTCTCGGGACCGGCGGCACATCTGTGACACCAAGCTGGGAATCAGCAAGTGTGGTAACTCCATGTCCCTGCAGACCGGCTACACGCAGGGCGCTAAGCAGAGCGGCCAGGTCTTCAGCTTGGGCTGGCAGAAATATGACCCCAAGTACTGTCCACAAGGCTCAGTGGGCCACGGGGCTCCCTCGGGTGCCAGCGACTGCCTGGGCCCAGGGGAGGCCCCTGAATATCCCAGGAGGAGGCCGGCTACTGAGGCTCCCAGCACGCTCTCTCCGCACATGCTCTTTCTGTCTGGGTGTTTGGGTCTTTATGTTTTCTTTTCTTTTAACCTGTTCAGTGCCGCCAATCAACCGAGGGTCTGTGAGCGGCAGCGCCGGATCAGGCGGCAGGGCTTTTTCCCCTCTTACTTTGGTTCCTTCTCAGGACTGAGCCACTGGGCTGTGGGAGAAGAGGTCAAGGCCATATCCGGATGCGTGTAGGGTGAGGGTCCCCGCTGGCACCTCCAGGCTGTGGGCCAAGCTGTGTTGGGGAGAAGAGACCTGGGTATGGAGGGAACCGGTCCCCCAAGGTTTCTGGTTGCCTCTCCTCTTCCCCCTTTTGTCAGTCAATCAGTTTGTGTTTTCTGTACCCGCAAAAGTTTCAGGAAGTATTATCAAAAGAAAAAAGAAATCCTTTTTTTCCCCGAGGAATTGGGCGGAGACAGTGGAGGGGGTGCTGGAAAATGAGTCCGCTGGGAGAGGAGGCCCGGCCACGATGCTAGAATATCTCAGGCTCCTGAGTGGCTGGATTTCCCTAGGACCTTCAGACCGACAGACCTCAGACCCTCAGACCTACGCCAGGGCCCAGTGAGGAAACTGAGGCCCGTACAAGGTAGTGGAATTCTGAGTTGTTAGTGCTAAGCCTCCCCATGCTAGCCCAGTGCCATGAGCTATTTTTTTGAGTATGACAAGTGTTTCCAAGCATTCGGAAGTGCAGACTGTAGGAAATCCACTGTAGAATGAGGTCTGCTTGTCATCCTTTCAGTCTCAACCACTCTCCCTCCCTCATCTCTCTCTGATATAGAAGATCATTTTTATGTGAAATGAAAATTGATGGAACTAAGGTGTTGATTTAATTATCTGACTGACCACTTGTTGAGTGTCCATTACAAGTTAAATTGTGTTCTAGAGAATAGCTCAGGAAAGGAATGTTTGACATTGGTGTACATAACAGAAATACAATCATACCAATAAAAAATCAGACGTCTTATAAGAATCCAGATTCTCATGTAAGTCTTGTGAAGCTCTTTCAAGATGAGAATGTAAAATTTCAAAAAAAAAAATTTTAACAAGTCATTCTTGAGACAGAAAAATGGAATTAGAAGATAATATATGACTGTTTCACTACCTCAAATTTTAAGTACAGTTTTTAGTCAATTGACAGCCATATAATACTTAGTTTTATATACTGATATTCACTAGAAATTACAATCCTTAAAAAAGATCCCTGTCTCATTCTACTAATCAATTTAAAACTTTAATTCATTTGGTTGTATTTCTTCATTTTACCTGGCCTTGAATACTTCTTTCCTGGCCTGCATTAAATTTAATTAATGTCTAATTTGTTCACTTGGTTTAGTTACTTTTGACCATGTTGAGTACACTTCTTATGAAGCAGGCACATAGGAATGTTTACAAGCTTATGGTCCTCCCTCTTCCAAGTACCTACTGACAGCACCCAACACATACCACAAAGGAAACATGTAACACACACATACATACCCATACCCACCCACCTACACACACACACACACACACACATACTCACCCACCTACACACAGAAACACACACTCACACACCCACACACACACTTCAGTGGATCAACACAGAAAACACTCTACAAACAAAGACATCGTACGTCAGGGATCCCTTAGTGCACTCCACACTTCTGTAAATTATCAGGACTGTTCGACTGAGGTGACTCTACAGAGATTTCAAAGGCTATTTGAGTGCTAAGCTTTCTAACTAGTGGTTGGACACTATTTGAATAATGCATTATATACAACTTTTGGGAAGAATTTCTGTACTTTCCA
>NW_022325976.1:0-8515 GCF_002776525.5 Piliocolobus tephrosceles | reverse complement strand
TGTGCAGCTCTGTGGGTTAGTGTGTGGGTGTATGACTCTGTGGGTGTGTTGCTGCATGGCTGTGTAGGTCAGTGTGTGACTGTGTGGGTGGGTTGGTGTGTGGATGTATGACTGTGCGCGTGTGTGGCTGCACGGGTGTGTGGGTCAGTGTGTGGCCGTGTGGGTCGGTGTGTGGCCGTGTGGGTCGGTGTGTGGCCGTGTGGGTTGGTGTGTGGCCGTGTGGGTCGGTGTGTTGCCGTGTGGGTCGGTGTGTGACTGTGTGGGTCGGTGTGTAGCTCTGTGGGTTGGTGTGTAGCTCTGTGGGTTGGTGTGTGGGTGTATGACTGTGTGGGTGTGTGGCTGCATGGCTGTGTGGGTCAGTGTGTGACTGTGTGGGTTGGTGTGTGGCTATGTGGGTCTGTGTGTTGCTGCGTGGGTGTGTGTGTTGCTGTGTGGGCTGGTGTGTGGCTGTGTGGGTGTGTGTGTGGTCACCCTGTGTAATGTGCATTCACACCCTACTCCGGCAGCTTAATCTTTTCCTCCCCAGCATCCACTGGCATAATCAACTGGGGGCCTGCACAGAACCTGCCAAGCTTGTATTAATGTTGGCTCAGGGAGAGATTGATTCCTTCCTAGCACAGCACAGGCTATACCTGGCTCAGCTGGGACTCTCCCACCTTTACACCCCTCACTACACTACAAATACACACAAACATGCATGCACACATACAGGTGTGCGCACGTGAGCACGAACACACACACACACGAGTGCCAGGTGGAACTAGCTCTGGTTAGTGTTTGGAAGGGGAACCTCTTTGGCCTCTGCCAAATATAGTCAATCACCCCGAGATTTTCAGAGCTTCTGCCTCATTGTTTGATCTGAAAACCCCTTTCCTACTCTACAGGGGCCACAAGCACATTATAAATGTAATCTCACCTGGAGGCTTAAGTGCCAACCTGGGCTCAAACAGCCGTGTCATCTGAATGAGTAATTTACCTCTCTGCTCATCAGTTCGCTCATTCATAAAATGGGGATGATATTAGCAGGATGACATCGTGAGGTCCCTCATTAAGGTATCATTTTAAAATGAACCACAGTCTTTGTCCAGTGGGAGAGGCATCAGACAGAATGTCTACTCCCACCTCAGTCCAGCATGGGATAAATCTCAGCCTGTTAGCCCTGCTAAGTCCAATCACACAAACCCTGAAGGGAGAAAGAGGAGAGCATCTGCCATACAGTCAGGCTGCCACCCTGTCCACTTGCTTCTGTCCTTGCCCCATCCCTGAGCTCCAGACACACAGAACTGTTCATTGATCCCAGGACACACCCCCATTGCACATGCTGTGTCCTCTGCCTGGATTTCCCTTCTGCTTATTCTCCGCCTAGATAACTTATATTCATCCTTCAAAGCTCAGATCTAAAACCACCATTTATTGCAGCCTTCCATGCTCCCTCCTCTTCTCCCTCAGCCTCAAGCAGAGATAATTCCCTGGGTCATCATGGAATCTCATGAAAAGTTCTATTTGAACACTTCCCATACTTGCAACACCAGGACGTGATGTGGCTCTTCCACCAGATTGTGAACCCCTTGAAGAGAAGAGTTATGTTTATCTTTGATTCCCTAATACTCAACCCAGTGTCAAGCACGTAGTAGTAAACTTAATCCATGTTTGAATGAATTATTCTTTGTGTCCCCAAAGTTTAACTCCAAGACTGGGGCATACTAATTACCTAATGAATGTTTGTGGAAATGACCAATTAAGTGTTATGAATCTATCTCCGCAGTCCCACAGCCTAGTAGAGTTGTTTGAAAGAGTGAACTGTGCCTCATTCTGGCCACTCACTTATGTTTCCTGGACTGTAGTAGGTGCCAAAAAAAGGTTTGCATGAATGTTCATTCCCCCAGCACCTGTTATAGAGTTTATCTAACTGTTGCAATTGACAACCCTCATGTTTCTCCTCAACTCAATCAGTGTAGGTTTACCTTACCTGATGATGAAATGTAGGTTCAGGGCAGCAGAGGATGGGGGAGGGAAGGAGGGCTCTGCTCCACTGGTTCATTCAAGAACCCAGGCTCCTGATGGCTCTGCCAGTTTCAACAAGTGACCTTCCAGGGTCATCCTTGGTGTTGAAACCTAGCTGGAAGGTTGTGGAAAAAGCAGAAACAGTTTATGGCCAGGCCAGGAACTACCCCACATCACTTCTGCTCACATTCCTTTAACTAGAATTCAGTCACTTGGTCAAACCTCACTGCAGGGAAGGCTGGAAAATGTAGCTTAAACTGTGTGCTCAAGTAAAAGTGGAAATGGGTGTGATGAGCAGTAATAAGTCCAAAAACCTTGTCAATCATCCACAAATATTTGACGAACAATATGAATAATGAGTTTTTCTATACCTGGAAGCTACATATAGGTATGTTTGCACATAGCATACGCTCAATGAGTAGCTGAAATAATTCATCTCTGTATCCTCAAAAGCCTTACATGTTGTCTCATGTGGAGATGGTACTCAGTAAATAAACGGACGAAAAGGAGGGAGGGAGGGAAGGAGGAGGAAGGAAGGAAGGAAGGAAGGAAGGAAGGGAGGAAGGGAAGGAAGGAAGGAAGGAAGGATTGATTTAATAACAAAGGGTAGATAATGTATAGATGAATGGATGGATGGATGAAAGGAATCAAGGATGGGTGGGAGAAAAGAAGGAAGCAAAGATTTAGTAACAGATGAGTGAATGATGTATAGATGAATGGATGGGTAAAAGAAATCAAGGACGCATGGGAGGAAAGAAGGAAGAAAGGAAGGAAGGAATGAACAAATGAAAGAAGGAGAAAAGGAAGGAAATAGTAAGAAAAATATTTAATAATGGATGGATGATGGATAGATTAATGGATGAAAGAAAGGATGAGCAGGAGAAAAGGAGATGGGAGGGAGGAAGGTGTATATATGTACGTACATACACACACATATATACATATAGTCTTGTTAATATGTAACAAGAATTAGGAGCTTATATATATATGCATATATATATATGCATATATATGCATATATATATACCCACACACACACACACACACACACACACACAAACACATATATGTATATGCTTGGGAAATTAAGTACTTGGGAAATTGTTACCATCATAAACTAGGGCAATGGGTCACCCCTGAGGTGTTCCTGTTAGCCCCAACTGCTCAGTCCCTACTTGGTCCTGATCCCTTGCCCCACACCTCATTACACCCTACACAGGGACTTGACCACCTTCTGGCTTCCAAATAGGAGTGAGCTTAACTCCAGGTTTCCTGAGTGTGATGGCTACAGCTTCAAGTGGGAGCCATGGAAAATGGGTGGGAAGACAGAGCAAGATTTTAGATTCAAGGTCTACACTCTGCTTGAGTGCTCAATATCATTTCCATACTATAATTACACTGCCCAATTCTCCAGATTGTACTGCTATCTTGTAGGCTGTCCTGGTTGGAAGTAATCTGAAACTATGAGACGTTAGATTCTGTGAAACAATCACTTCCCAAAGAAATATGGTCCTAGACAGTAATTGATAAATCCCATTAAGCCTCTTATTTCCTATTTGGTCTCTTCTGAGATGACACTGTTGATTTGTGTAATGCAAACTGTGTCCCCCGTATTGCCAAAGGAGAAAGATTTGCCCAGCTTTGGAGGATAAGGGCTCAGGGAGTCTAAGCCAGGGAGCAGGAGGAGGATGGCGTTGAGTTATGATAGGTGGCTAGACCAGATATATCTTGATGGATTTTTCTCCATGGTCTGCATGATTATTCTGCTCCAGAGAACTCCTACAAGGACAGCTTGCAACTACTGTGGTTTAAGTCAGAGGCCACAGGATCTGCTCTTGTGAAACTTGGTTAGCATAAAAGGAAAAGGGACGCATTTGGCTCAGAGCTCAGAGGTGCTCCACAAGGGATGCCCCAGAACTCTGCAGATGGTCCAGGAGGAGCACACATCTTTGCAAAGCACCTGGCTTCTGTACTCTAAACCCAGAACTTTGCTGAGTTAGAGTGTGTTAAATTAATTGTGTTTATCTTGTGCTCTTGTAAAATTTAGGACTTGTGTGCTTAGACATCCCCCGACCCAGCCAATTTCTTACTTACCCTGTCTTTTCTGGGTCCAGGGATGAGAGACTGAAGACTTTTGTTAAAGAGGAAAGCAAGCTGAAGTGAAAAGGAAAGAGCACCAAACTAGGAGTCAGGCAATGAAATTGCACTCCCTATCTCGTGGCAAAGTTGCTGAACCGCTTTGAGAAAGTTTTGTCCCCTTGCTGGCCTGGCCTGCAACTCCCCATCTTAAGATAAGGGATTAGTCTAGAACATTTTAAAATTAGCTGCCAATATTTAAAATCAAGAGATCCCACATAAAAGAGGTTTTTTTAGCTCCTCCCATAAATTCTGATTGGAAACACCAGTCTCACACTCCCACTTGGCCTCAAACAGCTGAAACTGAGTGGTGGCTTCTCGCTTTAGGTGGGATTTGCACCTTCAGGTTACCCACAATCCCCACTACTCCCTATTGCTTTAAACCTTGCTTCACTTGCTTATGTTATCAACTGGCCCTCATAAGCTTATGTTTGTAATTTCTAGATATCTATTCCCACTCCAGCTTCATTAATCCAAAATAAACTCACTCTCACACAGAAGCCAAGTGTAAGAACCATCACCTGTGACTGCTATTTGTCAACACTAATTAGGCCTGCATGGTCCCAATTCAGCACCCTGGACAAATTATTGAGCGCTATTAGAGGCAAGTGAGTCCTCCCATATCCCACCAAGTCCTGTCTAATGGGCAGCCACACCCTCGCACAGACTGGAGAATATGCTGATACCTGGTAGACTAAAACTTCATCTTGTTATTAGTACCAAAGCCTTGAATCTCTACTAAATCTGCCCTGTGTTTATTTTCTTTGTAATTCTGCCATTCCTTGGGATGAGGATGGGGATGTAGGGGGATGAGGGTGAGATGGGTAATTCTTCTCTGTCAAGACATGTCCAAACTGCCTATGTTTTAGGTGCAACTGCTGCTTCCCAAAGGCCATCGTTCTTGTTGCTGTAAAGAATGATGGATCTGATACCATATATTACCACTGTGCACTTTCATTTTCAGAGTCTGATTTTCCTCCCCCAAATTGCTGAGTCATCGAGAGGCTAGGGTTGCTTTTATGAGATGTGTCATAAGGCCTTCTTTGTGAACAATGTGGCCAGGCAATGTGGATCAGAGATAAGGGAAAACTGTCAGGTACCTCCAAGTTGTTTCTTGCTGGTATCTCTTTGCAGGTTCCCTCCAAGGCGTCTCTCCAGGAGTCCATGGCTGTCAGGAGGATATCAGGTGGTTAATCTGCTTTCAACTCCTTACAATTACTGAGCCCACCAGTCAAAACCCACCACAATCTGAAACCCACTGAGGGCCCACTCTGTGGCAGGCACTATGCTGAGGTCTAGGAGGTGAGAGATAAAAAGTGTATCTCTGCTCTTGTGAAGCTTCTATTCCAGTGAGCAAGACAGACAATTAAAACAAAGCTATGGTGTGGTGCAGTGGGTCACACCTGTAATCCAGCACTTTTGGAGGCTGAGGCAGGTGGACCACTTGAGGTCAGGAGCTCAAGACCAACCTGGTCAACCAGAGAAACCCCACCTCTACTAAGGATACAGAAGTTAGGCCAAATAGGAAGAGTTCCAGTCTACAGCTCCCAGCGTGAGCGATGCAGAAGACAGGTGATTTCTGTGTTTCCAACTGAGGTACCAGGTTCATCTCACTGGGGCTTGTTGGACAGTGGGTGCAGCCCATGGAGTGTGAGCCAAAGCAGGGCAGGGTATCACCTCACCCAGGAAGGGCAAGGGTTTGGGAAATTCCCTTTCCTAGCCAAGGGAAACCGTGACAGACAGTACCTGGAAATTCGGGACACTCCCACCCTAATACTGATCTTTTCCAATGATCTTAGCAAATGGCACACCAGGAGATTATATCCCACACCTGGCTCTGAGGGCCCCATGCCCATGGATCCTCACTCACTGCTAGCACAGCAGCTTGAGATCGAACTGCAAGGTAACAGCAAGGCTGGGGGAGGGGTGTCCACCATTGCTGAAGCTTGAGTAGGTAAACAAAGCAGCTGGGAAACTCAAACATGGTAGAGCCCACTGCAGCTCAAGGAGGCCTGCTTGCCTCTGTAGACTCCATCTCTGGGGACAGGGCATAGCTCAACAAAAGGCAGCAGAAACATCTGCAGACTTAAACGTCCCTGACAGCTTTGAAGAGAGTAGTGGTTCTCCCAGCATGGAGTTTGAGATCTGAGAATGGACAGACTGCCTCCTCAAGTGGGTTCCTGACTCCCAAGTAGCCTAACTGGGAGACACCTCCCAGTAGGGGCCGACTAACACCTCATACAGCCGGGTGCCCCTCAGAGACGAAGCTTCCAGATGAAGGATCAGGCAGCAACATTAGTCATTCTGCCATATTTGCTGTTTTGCAGCCTCCACTGGTGAAACCCAGGCAAACAGGGTCTGGAGTAGACCTCCAGCAAACTAAAACAGACCTGCAGCTGAGGGGCCTGATTGTTAGAAAGAAAACTAACAAATAGAAAGGACATCCACACCAAAACCCCATCTGTACATCACTATCATCAAAGACCAATGGTAGATAAAACCACAAAGATGGGGAGAAACCAGAGCAGAAAAGCTGAAAATTCTAAAAATCAGAGCACCTCTTCTCCTCCAAAGGAATGCAGCTCCTCACCAGTGATGGAACAAAGCTGGACAGAGAATGACTTTGACACATTCAAAGTTCCCTTTGACAAGGGAAGCCCATCAGACTAACAGCGACTCTCTCGGCAGAAACTCTACAAGCCAGAAGAGAGGGTGGCCCAGAATTCAACATTCTTAGGAGAAGAATTTTCAACCCGGAATTTCATATCCAGCCAAACTAAGCTTCATAAGTGAAGGAGAAATAAAATCTTTTATAGACAAGCAAATATTGAGAGATTTTGTCACTACCAGGCCTGCCTTACAAGAGCTCTTGAAGGAAGCACTAAACATGGAAACGAACAACTGGTACCAGCCAGTGCAAAAACATGCCAAATTGTAAAGACCATCAATGCTAGGAAGAAACTGCATCAACTAACGTGCAAAATAACCAGCTAACATCATAATTACAGGATCAAATTCACACATAACAATATTAACCTTAAATATTAATGGGCTAAATGCTCCAGTTAAAAGACACAGACTGGCAAACTGGATAAAGAGTCAAGACCCATCAGTGTGCTGTGTTCAGGAGACCCATCTCACATGCAGAGACACACATAGGCTCAAAATAAAGGGATGGAGGAAGATCTACGAAACAAATGGAAGCAAAAGAAAGCAGGGGTTGCAATGCTAGACTCTGATAAAACAGATTTTAAATGAACAAAGATCAAAAGAGAAAAAGAAGGCCATTACATAATGGCAAAGGGATCAATTCAACAAGAAGAGCTAACTATCCTAAATACATACGCACCCAACACAGGAGCACCCAGATCCATAAAGCAAGTCCTTAGAGACCTACAAAGAGACTCAAATTCCCACACAATAATAATGGGAGATTTTAACACCCCACTGTCAACATTAGACAGATCAACGAGACAGAAAGTTAACAAGGATATCCAGTACTTGAACTCAGTTCTGCACCTAGCAGACCTAATAGACATCTACAGAATGCTCCACCCCAAATCAACATTCGTCTCAGCACCACATCGCACTTATTCCAAAACTGACCACACAGTTGGAAGTAAAGCACTCCTCAGCAAATGAAAAAGAACAGAAATTATAACAAACTGTCTCTTAGACCACAGTGCAATCAAATTAGAACTCAGGATTAAGAAACACACTCAAAACTGCTCAACTACATGGAAACTGAACAACCTGCTCCTAAAGTACATAACTGGGTACATAACAAAATGAAGGCAGAAATAAAGATGTTCTTTGAAAGCAATGAGAACAAAGACACAATATACCAGAATCTCTGGGACAAATTTAAAGCAGTGTGTAGAGGGAAATTCATAGCATTAAATGCCCACAAGAGAAAGCAGGAAAGATCTAAAACTGACACCCTAACATCACAATTAAAAGAACTAGAGAAGCAAGAGCAAACACATTCAAAAGCTAGTAGAAGCCAAGAAATAACTAAGATCAGAGCAGAACTGAAGGAGATAGACACACAAAAAACCCTTCAAAAAAATCAATGAATCCAGTAGCTGGATTTTTGAAAAGATCAACAAAATTGATAGACTGCTATCAAGACTAATAATGAAGAAAAGAGAGAAGAATCAAATAGATACAATAAAAAAATGATAAAGGGGATATAACCACTGATCCCACAGAAATAAAAATTACCATCACAGAATACTATAAACACCTCTACACAAATAAACTAGAAAATCTAGAAGAAATGAATAAATTCCTGGTCACATATACCCTCCCAAGACGAAACCAGGAAGAAGCTGAATCCCTGACTAGACCAATAACAGGCTCTCAAATTTTGAGG
>NW_022325975.1:0-3958 GCF_002776525.5 Piliocolobus tephrosceles | reverse complement strand
TGGAAAGTACAGAAATTCTTCCCAAAAGTTGTATATAATGCATTATTCAAATAGTGTCCAACCACTAGTTAGAAAGCTTAGCACTCAAATAGCCTTTGAAATCTCTGTAGAGTCACCTCAGTCGAACAGTCCTGATAATTTACAGAAGTGTGGAGTGCACTAAGGGATCCCTGACGTACGATGTCTTTGTTTGTAGAGTGTTTTCTGTGTTGATCCACTGAAGTGTGTGTGTGGGTGTGTGAGTGTGTGTTTCTGTGTGTAGGTGGGTGAGTATGTGTGTGTGTGTGTGTGTGTGTAGGTGGGTGGGTATGGGTATGTATGTGTGTGTTACATGTTTCCTTTGTGGTATGTGTTGGGTGCTGTCAGTAGGTACTTGGAAGAGGGAGGACCATAAGCTTGTAAACATTCCTACGTGCCTGCTTCATAAGAAGTGTACTCAACATGGTCAAAAGTAACTAAACCAAGTGAACAAATTAGACATTAATTAAATTTAATGCAGGCCAGGAAAGAAGTATTCAAGGCCAGGTAAAATGAAGAAATACAACCAAATGAATTAAAGTTTTAAATTGATTAGTAGAATGAGACAGGGATCTTTTTTAAGGATTGTAATTTCTAGTGAATATCAGTATATAAAACTAAGTATTATATGGCTGTCAATTGACTAAAAACTGTACTTAAAATTTGAGGTAGTGAAACAGTCATATATTATCTTCTAATTCCATTTTTCTGTCTCAAGAATGACTTGTTAAAATTTTTTTTTTTGAAATTTTACATTCTCATCTTGAAAGAGCTTCACAAGTCTTACATGAGAATCTGGATTCTTATAAGACGTCTGATTTTTTATTGGTATGATTGTATTTCTGTTATGTACACCAATGTCAAACATTCCTTTCCTGAGCTATTCTCTAGAACACAATTTAACTTGTAATGGACACTCAACAAGTGGTCAGTCAGATAATTAAATCAACACCTTAGTTCCATCAATTTTCATTTCACATAAAAATGATCTTCTATATCAGAGAGAGATGAGGGAGGGAGAGTGGTTGAGACTGAAAGGATGACAAGCAGACCTCATTCTACAGTGGATTTCCTACAGTCTGCACTTCCGAATGCTTGGAAACACTTGTCATACTCAAAAAAATAGCTCATGGCACTGGGCTAGCATGGGGAGGCTTAGCACTAACAACTCAGAATTCCACTACCTTGTACGGGCCTCAGTTTCCTCACTGGGCCCTGGCGTAGGTCTGAGGGTCTGAGGTCTGTCGGTCTGAAGGTCCTAGGGAAATCCAGCCACTCAGGAGCCTGAGATATTCTAGCATCGTGGCCGGGCCTCCTCTCCCAGCGGACTCATTTTCCAGCACCCCCTCCACTGTCTCCGCCCAATTCCTCGGGGAAAAAAAGGATTTCTTTTTTCTTTTGATAATACTTCCTGAAACTTTTGCGGGTACAGAAAACACAAACTGATTGACTGACAAAAGGGGGAAGAGGAGAGGCAACCAGAAACCTTGGGGGACCGGTTCCCTCCATACCCAGGTCTCTTCTCCCCAACACAGCTTGGCCCACAGCCTGGAGGTGCCAGCGGGGACCCTCACCCTACACGCATCCGGATATGGCCTTGACCTCTTCTCCCACAGCCCAGTGGCTCAGTCCTGAGAAGGAACCAAAGTAAGAGGGGAAAAAGCCCTGCCGCCTGATCCGGCGCTGCCGCTCACAGACCCTCGGTTGATTGGCGGCACTGAACAGGTTAAAAGAAAAGAAAACATAAAGACCCAAACACCCAGACAGAAAGAGCATGTGCGGAGAGAGCGTGCTGGGAGCCTCAGTAGCCGGCCTCCTCCTGGGATATTCAGGGGCCTCCCCTGGGCCCAGGCAGTCGCTGGCACCCGAGGGAGCCCCGTGGCCCACTGAGCCTTGTGGACAGTACTTGGGGTCATATTTCTGCCAGCCCAAGCTGAAGACCTGGCCGCTCTGCTTAGCGCCCTGCGTGTAGCCGGTCTGCAGGGACATGGAGTTACCACACTTGCTGATTCCCAGCTTGGTGTCACAGATGTGCCGCCGGTCCCGAGAGCCGTCATGCCCGCCTGGCTGACCACTTGTTTGTGCCCATCTGGAGGCTGATGGTCGAGTGGTCCATTGGTTCTTGGGGTCGTAGAGATGCCTCCTCGCGCCATATGCGGTCATGTCTGGCTGGAGCATTTGTTGGTGCCCTTCTGCAGCTCGATGACGCAATGTCTCGCATTCATAATGGCGTATTGGAAGTTCCGCTCCTGCTTCTCCGAGTACTTGTCACCGATGTCCTCCCTGCTCTGTAGCCCCTTAGTCTTGGCCTTCCCTGCCAGGGCGAGAAGAGACACCTGCACCTGCCTCACCTTCCAACTCTCAAACAGGTCCACGGGGTTCATGCTGTAGCTGACCATGGCCTTGGTGAAGTTGGAGTTTTCTAGCCGGTGCCAGTTCTGCAGGGAGCGGCTGATCTTGGGGATTGAGCCCTGCTGCAGCTTGTTCATGAGTGTGTCTAAGATAATCCCGTCCTTCAGGCCTTTCTGGAAGTTGCGCCGATGAAGCAGCTGGTGAGTCCCTCCATCCAGCTGCGGAGCTCTGCCTTCTTCTGGGCGTCATATTTGGACGGGAGCCAGTTCTTGACCTCAGCAAAGAGCCTGTAGGAGCCGCCCTTGCCGAGCTGCGTGGAGCTCATAACTGGAGGGCACGACAGCGGGATGGGACAGGACCGGACGGGGTCACTAAGTCTTTTTGCTAGTTTGCAATATTTTGTTTTCACCGCACCATTGTTTTTAGTACATATGTGTACATATGTTTTGAGTATTTAAAAAATGTGTTAAAAATGTTAGACATCTCCCTTTTTTTTTACCTTCCCTTTTACGCTTCACTGCCATTTACATCCACACAGACGCACACGCATATACACATACTGACCAAAATTAATTTAGATGTACAAATGGGTTATTTGAATTCAAAAAAGTCAATCTATATTAGTGAAAGTGTCATGCCAGTGCGAATTATTTTTATAATCCTTTTAAGAAGAAAGAACTTCCGGCTGGGCGCGGTGGCTCATGCCTGTAATCCCAGGCATGCTTTTGGGATTTTGGGAAGCCAAGGGGTGTGTATCACGAGGTCAGGAGTTCAAGACCAGACTGGCCAAGATGTCGAAACCTTGTCCCTACTAAAAATAGAAAAAAACTTAGCTGGGCATGATGGCACGCGCCTGTAATCCCAGCTATTCGGGACACTGAGGCAGAGAATTTCTTAAACCTTGGGAGACAGAGGTTGCAGTGAGCTGAGATCGCCCTGCTGCACTCCAGCCTGGGTGACAGACAGGGAGTCTGTCTCAAAAAAAAAAAAAAAAAAGGAAAAGAAAAGAAAGAACTCTCCTACTTTTTTGAAGAGATTATTCTGTATCCATTTTATAATTTTGTGGCCACCAAAAAAGATGTGTCATATCACAGAGTGAAAATAATAAGTGGTAGTTTAAAATGTTGAATTTTGGCCGGGTGTGATGGCTCACGCCTGTACTCCCAGCACTTTGGGAGGCCGAGGCAGGTGGATCACCTGAGGTTGACAGTTCGAGACCAGCCTGGCCAACATGGTGAAACCCCTTCTCTACTAAAAATATGAAAATTAGCCAGGCATGGTGGCACAAATCTGTAATCCCAGCTACTCAGGAGACTGAGGAAGGAGAATGACTTGAACCCCGGAGGCTGAGGTTGCAGTGAGCCCAGATTGCGCCACTGCACTCCAGCCTGGAGGACAGAGTGAGATTCCATCTGAAAACTAAAATAAAATGTTAAACTTTTACAAGTCATTGTTCCTATTCTAATTTTTGAATGCATCCACTGCGTCTTACAAAACAGTCTCGTTAAACTATTTTGCTGATAATGAATTCTTAAATAAAAGGAGAACTCCACAGAAATATATATGGCTCTTTTATGTTTAATAAAAG
>NW_022325957.1:0-2349 GCF_002776525.5 Piliocolobus tephrosceles | reverse complement strand
GGAGGCCGACAGACTTCTCCCGCACACCTTAGGTTACCAAAATAAACGTGCAGTTTTGCGCCTGACCTTTGCCTACTTGCTGGTTCTTTTGCTCGCTCTGGTGGTCTTAGAAAAACAAGACAGATGGTGCCGAACCCGGGAGGAGACCCCTCCTCAGGGCCCCCAGGGTCCGGGGAGCCTCCTCCTCCTCATTCCACGCCGCGGACGGACCAGGACCTGAGACCGGCTTCGCTCACTCTCATGGCCTCTCTGGGGTAAGTGCCCTTGTCTCCTCTTTACCACCCTCGGACAAAATCCTGCGCAGGTCCGAGGTCCATTTTGAGCCACCAAGTGGCTTGGAAGCCACCACGTGGCTTCGGAGAGCCTTGCAGGACGGAGACGTCCGCCTGAAGGTACCCTCCACTTTGGCTTCAAGAGCCTCCAGTCTGTCTCTGCTGGTTCCAAAGGACGCTTTGAAGCCAGGCAGAGATCCACTTCCATTTCCATTGTGTCCATTGTGTGTCGGTAAAGAGGAAACAAATGGGAAACCCCCAGTCCAAATTTCCAAAGAGCACCCCCTTAGGGTGCCTCCTAGCCAATTTAAAAACCTTACAGCTTGAACAAGAACTTAGGAGGAAGCGGTTAATTTTCCTTTCCACTGTGGCGATTTTTCCTTTCCACTGTGGCGAGATCGACCTCAGCAATTTCTGCCAGCGGCTAGGCAAGTGGTCCGAAATTTACATACAAGGCTTTTAGGCCTTAGGCTCTCGTCCCTATACTCCTTCTCTCCCCGCTCTCCCCACCCCCTCCCTTCCTGCCCAGACTCCTCCTCCTCCCCCCATCCAGACTCCTCCTTCCTCCTCCTTATCTACTAGTAATCCACTGGGTCCCGTGCCTCCTTCGGGGCCCCCAACTGGCTGTCTTGAGTCCCCTATCTCTGCCCACACCCTCCTACAGTGTTAACACCTTTGCGAGAGGTGGCTGGGGCGGAGGGGGTAGTCAGAGTACACGTCCCTTTTTCATTGGCCGATCTTTCCAAAATTGAGAAGCATTTAGGTGATTTCTCAGCTAATCCTACCATATACATAAAGGAATTTAGACACCTTTGTCAGGCCTATGACTTAACTTGGCATGACCTCCAGGTTATCCTAACCTCTACCCTAAACTGACTGAGGTTCTAACCCAGTATACCCGGTTAGATCCGGCCTCCCCCACAGGGGCCACCATTTTGGTGTCTTATTTCATTTCTCAATCAGCTCCTGACATTCATAAAAAAACTTCAAAAGGTAGAGGATGGTCCTCAGACACCAATACAAGACCTGGTTAAATTAGTCTTTAAGGTCTATAGCTCCAGAGAGGAGACGGCAGGCTCGCCTTGAACAGAAGTTACAGCTCCTAGCAGCAGCTTTACAGCCCAGTCGTAACCCCAGACCAGAGAGCACACACCCCTCAGACTCCAAAGCTACAAAAGGAGCCTGCCTGCTATAAGTGCGGCAAGGCAGGACACTATGCCAACAGGTGTCCGCAAGGTCCCCGAGTCCCAACGCAGCCTTGCTATAAGTGCAAGGCATCGGGACATTAGGCCAGTGAATGTCCTAACCCTCGTCCACCAGCAACCCCCTGCCCTGCTTGCCAGCAGGGAGGAAACTGGAAGTCTGATTGCCCCACCCTGAGAACAGGTGCCGCGCCTCCACGTGACCCCCTTTCTCAGGATCCTGGGAGCTCCTTCCAGCTCCTATATCTGGACGATGACAACTGAAGGTGCTGAGACTCGGGGACCCCCATCACCCTCGCCGAGCCGCGGGTAACTCCTGGTAGCGGGTAAGACAATTACTTTTTTAATCAACAGCAAGGCTACCTATTCTGTTTTGCCATCCTTCTCTGGACCTAGCCTTCCATCCAATATCTCTGTAGTAGGAGTAAGTGGAAAGCCATCCACTCCACGAAAAACTCCAATCCTTAATTGCTGCCTGGCCAACAAGTACTTTGCACACTCATTCCTCATTCCCAACTAAAAAGGGCCCCTACGGAAAGCAATCAGTGGAAATCAGTTTGGCTTTCCCCCACTCGCCTCAAACTTACTAAATTTTCTTAACTATCTCATACTCCCCAACCTTGCCAGGACTATCCTTCTGGGTTTTGCCCATATTCCAACAAATGCTTCCATTCCTCATTCCTATACTAATACTGTGCCTTATTTTATTTTTCATCCTTGCGTCCAAATACCATCCATGGGCCCTGACCTTAACGACGCCCCTTAACAGCAGGAAGTAGCCAGACAGACCACGGCGCCCCTTTATCACTATTATCAATAAAAGGTTGGACTGTTTGGACGAACGGAGGCAAGATGGTGCACTTCCGGGTTCTTCA
>NW_022325956.1:0-2349 GCF_002776525.5 Piliocolobus tephrosceles | reverse complement strand
TGAAGAACCCGGAAGTGCACCATCTTGCCTCCGTTCGTCCAAACAGTCCAACCTTTTATTGATAATAGTGATAAAGGGGCGCCGTGGTCTGTCTGGCTACTTCCTGCTGTTAAGGGGCGTCGTTAAGGTCAGGGCCCATGGATGGTATTTGGACGCAAGGATGAAAAATAAAATAAGGCACAGTATTAGTATAGGAATGAGGAATGGAAGCATTTGTTGGAATATGGGCAAAACCCAGAAGGATAGTCCTGGCAAGGTTGGGGAGTATGAGATAGTTAAGAAAATTTAGTAAGTTTGAGGCGAGTGGGGGAAAGCCAAACTGATTTCCACTGATTGCTTTCCGTAGGGGCCCTTTTTAGTTGGGAATGAGGAATGAGTGTGCAAAGTACTTGTTGGCCAGGCAGCAATTAAGGATTGGAGTTTTTCGTGGAGTGGATGGCTTTCCACTTACTCCTACTACAGAGATATTGGATGGAAGGCTAGGTCCAGAGAAGGATGGCAAAACAGAATAGGTAGCCTTGCTGTTGATTAAAAAAGTAATTGTCTTACCCGCTACCAGGAGTTACCCGCGGCTCGGCGAGGGTGATGGGGGTCCCCGAGTCTCAGCACCTTCAGTTGTCATCGTCCAGATATAGGAGCTGGAAGGAGCTCCCAGGATCCTGAGAAAGGGGGTCACGTGGAGGCGCGGCACCTGTTCTCAGGGTGGGGCAATCAGACTTCCAGTTTCCTCCCTGCTGGCAAGCAGGGCAGGGGGTTGCTGGTGGACGAGGGTTAGGACATTCACTGGCCTAATGTCCCGATGCCTTGCACTTATAGCAAGGCTGCGTTGGGACTCGGGGACCTTGCGGACACCTGTTGGCATAGTGTCCTGCCTTGCCGCACTTATAGCAGGCAGGCTCCTTTTGTAGCTTTGGAGTCTGAGGGGTGTGTGCTCTCTGGTCTGGGGTTACGACTGGGCTGTAAAGCTGCTGCTAGGAGCTGTAACTTCTGTTCAAGGCGAGCCTGCCGTCTCCTCTCTGGAGCTATAGACCTTAAAGACTAATTTAACCAGGTCTTGTATTGGTGTCTGAGGACCATCCTCTACCTTTTGAAGTTTTTTTATGAATGTCAGGAGCTGATTGAGAAATGAAATAAGACACCAAAATGGTGGCCCCTGTGGGGGAGGCCGGATCTAACCGGGTATACTGGGTTAGAACCTCAGTCAGTTTAGGGTAGAGGTTAGGATAACCTGGAGGTCATGCCAAGTTAAGTCATAGGCCTGACAAAGGTGTCTAAATTCCTTTATGTATATGGTAGGATTAGCTGAGAAATCACCTAAATGCTTCTCAATTTTGGAAAGATCGGCCAATGAAAAAGGGACGTGTACTCTGACTACCCCCTCCGCCCCAGCCACCTCTCGCAAAGGTGTTAACACTGTAGGAGGGTGTGGGCAGAGATAGGGGACTCAAGACAGCCAGTTGGGGGCCCCGAAGGAGGCACGGGACCCAGTGGATTACTAGTAGATAAGGAGGAGGAAGGAGGAGTCTGGATGGGGGGAGGAGGAGGAGTCTGGGCAGGAAGGGAGGGGGTGGGGAGAGCGGGGAGAGAAGGAGTATAGGGACGAGAGCCTAAGGCCTAAAAGCCTTGTATGTAAATTTCGGACCACTTGCCTAGCCGCTGGCAGAAATTGCTGAGGTCGATCTCGCCACAGTGGAAAGGAAAAATCGCCACAGTGGAAAGGAAAATTAACCGCTTCCTCCTAAGTTCTTGTTCAAGCTGTAAGGTTTTTAAATTGGCTAGGAGGCACCCTAAGGGGGTGCTCTTTGGAAATTTGGACTGGGGGTTTCCCATTTGTTTCCTCTTTACCGACACACAATGGACACAATGGAAATGGAAGTGGATCTCTGCCTGGCTTCAAAGCGTCCTTTGGAACCAGCAGAGACAGACTGGAGGCTCTTGAAGCCAAAGTGGAGGGTACCTTCAGGCGGACGTCTCCGTCCTGCAAGGCTCTCCGAAGCCACGTGGTGGCTTCCAAGCCACTTGGTGGCTCAAAATGGACCTCGGACCTGCGCAGGATTTTGTCCGAGGGTGGTAAAGAGGAGACAAGGGCACTTACCCCAGAGAGGCCATGAGAGTGAGCGAAGCCGGTCTCAGGTCCTGGTCCGTCCGCGGCGTGGAATGAGGAGGAGGAGGCTCCCCGGACCCTGGGGGCCCTGAGGAGGGGTCTCCTCCCGGGTTCGGCACCATCTGTCTTGTTTTTCTAAGACCACCAGAGCGAGCAAAAGAACCAGCAAGTAGGCAAAGGTCAGGCGCAAAACTGCACGTTTATTTTGGTAACCTAAGGTGTGCGGGAGAAGTCTGTCGGCCTCC
>NW_022325955.1:0-4839 GCF_002776525.5 Piliocolobus tephrosceles | reverse complement strand
GGAGGCCGACAGACTTCTCCCGCACACCTTAGGTTACCAAAATAAACCAGCAGTTTTGCTGTTACACTTGCCTACCCGCTGGTTCTTTTGCGCCCGCTCGGCTGGTCTTAGAAAAACAAGACAAAAACAAGTTGATCTTACAGAAACGAAAGTAGAATGGAGGACACAAGAGGCTAGGAAGGGTAGAGGAAAAAGAGGGACAGGGAGAGATTTGTTAAAAGACACAAAATTAAAACTAGATAGGAGAAATAAATTCTAGCATTCTATACCCCCATAGGATGACTACTGTTAACAATCATGTATAGTTTCAAGTAGCTAGGAGGATACTGAATGTTCCCAAAACAAAGAAATGATAAATATTTGAGGTGATGGATATGCTAATCACCCTGATCTGATCACTACACATTATATGTATTGATATATCACTACGTACCTGATAAATATGTACAATTATATTAAAAATTCATAAATTTTAAAAAAGAATTTTTTAAAATGCACACAGGAATGCAACTGGTAAAATACGAATTGCAGAAAGTGCTACAAAACAACTGATTCCCAAACAATTGATTTCAAGGAGGGAAAAGATAAAGTAGAAATCCATGAATTCGGCTGGGTGTGGTGGCTCATGCCTGTAATCCCAGCACTTTGGGTGGCTGAGGCGGGTGAATCACGAGGTCAGAGTTCGAGACCAGCCTGGACAACACAGTGAAAACCCATCTCTACTAAAAATACAAAAAATTAGTTGGGCGTGGTGGTGGGCGCTTGTAATCCCAGCTACTCGGGGGGCTAAGGCAGGAAAATTGCTTAAACCCGGGAGGCGGAGGTTACAGTGAGCTGCAATCTCGCCACTGCACTCCAGCCTGGGCAACAGTGTGAGACTCTGTCTCAAAAAAAAAAAAATCCATAAATTAAAAGCAATTGACTCCACTTATCTTCTCTACACACAGCGATTGGTGGGTCTGCCTCTGCCTTCCTACCTCCTCCCTTCTTTAACTACGGCAACTGGTCGGCTCACCTTGGTTTATCAAACATGGCCTGTGCCGGGCGCGGTGGCTCAAGCCTGTAATCCCACCACTTTGGGAGGCCGAGACGGGCGGATCACGAGGACAGGAGATCGAGACCATCCTGGCTAACACGGTGAAACCCCGTCTCTACTAAAAAATACAAAAAACTAGCCAGGCGAGGTGGCGGGCGCCTGTAGTCCCAGCTACGCGGGAGGCTGAGGCAGGAGAATGGCGTAAACCCAGGAGGCGGAGCTTGCAGTGAGCTGAGATACGGCCACTGCACTCTAGCCTGGGCAACAGAGCGAGACTCCGTCTCAAAAAAAAAAAAAAAACAAACAAACATGGCCTGTGCAGTGTTCTAGAAAACTAAATGCTGTTGATCTGAATCTGGTTGTCTCTGCAGGGGCAGCAAAAGCCCTGCCAGTCTGGTCTTCAAAAACAGTAGTCCTGGTCGGGCACGGTGGCTCACGCCTGTAATCCCAGCACTTTGGGAGGCCAAGGTGGGTGGATCACCTCAGGTCAGAAGTCTGAGACGAACATGGTGAAACCCTGTCTCTACTAAACACAAAAAATCAGCCGGGTGTGGTGGCCTATGCCTGTAATCCCAGCTACTTGGGAGGCTGAGGCAGGAGAATCACTTGAATCTGGAAGGCAAAGAATGCAGTGATCCGAGATCGCGCCACTGCACTCCAGTCTGGACAACAAGAGCAAAACTCCATCTCAAAAAAAAAAAAAAAAGGCCAGGCGCAGTGGCTCACACTTGTAATCCCAGCACTTTGGGAAGCCCAGGTGGGTGGATCACAAGGTCAAAAGATAAAGACCATCCTGGCCAACATGGTGAAACCCTGTCTCTACTAAAAATACAAAAATTAGCTGGGCATGGTGGCACATGCCTGTAGTCCCAGCTACTTGGGAGGCTGAGGCAGGAGAATCGCTTGAACATGGGAGGCGGAGGTTGCAGTGAGCTGACATCACACCACTGCACTCCAGCCTGGTGACAGAGCGAGACTCCATCTCACTCAAAAGAAAATAATAATAATAATAAAGGAATAAAATTCTGATACAGAAACCCTGAAAACACTATGCTAAGTGAAATAAGCCAAACGCAAATGGAAAAATATCGTATGACTCCACTTACATGAGGTGCCGAGAACAGGCAAATTCTTAGAAACAACATACAATAAAGGTTATAAAGGATTAGGGTAGGAGGAATGAGGAGATACCATTTAATGAATACAGAATGTCCACATGGGATGATGAAAAGTTCTGGGTATGGATAGTGGTGATGGTTACACATTGTTAGTGTACTTAATGGCACTAAATTGTACACTTAAAAATCGTTGGCCGGGCGCGGTGGCTCAAGTCTGTAATCCCAGCACTTTGGGAGGCCGAGATGGGCGGATCACAAGGTCAGGAGATCGAGACCACCCTGGCTAACATGGTGAAACCCCCATCTCTACTAAAAAAAAATACAAAAAACTAGCCGGGCGAGGTGGCGGGCACCTGTAGTCCCAGCTACTCGGGAGGCTAAGGCAGGAGAATGGCGTAAACCCGGGAGGCGGAGCTTGCAGTGAGCTGAGATCCGGCCACTGCACTCCAGCCTGGGTGACAGAGCGAGACTCCGTCTCAAAAAAAAAAAACAAAAAAAAAAAAACGTTAAAATAGGCCGGGTGTGGCTCATGCATGTAATCCTAGCACTTTGGGAGGCTGAGGCAGGTGGATCAGCAGTTCGAGACCAGCCTGGCCAACATGGTGAAACAGTGTCTCTACCAAAAATACAAAAATTAGCCGGGCATAGTGGCACGCACCTATAATTCCAGCTACCTGGGAGGCTGAGGTGGGAGAATCGCTTGAACCCCTGAGGCGGAGGTTGCAGTGAGCAGAGAATGTGCCACTGTACTCCAGCCTGGGTGAGGCCGGTTCTCAGCTCACTGCAAGCTCCGCCTCCCAGGTTTTACGCCATTCTCCTGCCTCAGCCTCCAGAGTAGCGCCCGCCACCTCGCCCGGCTAGATTTTTGTATTTTTTAGTAGAGACGGGGTTTCACCGTGTTAGCCAGGATGGTCTCGATCTCCTGACCTCGTGATCCGCCCATCTCGGCCTCCCAAAGTGCTGGGATTACAGGCTTGAGCCACCGCGCCCGGCCCGAGACTTCATCTCAAAAAAAAAAAGGTCAGGTGCGGTGGCTGACATTTGTAATCCTAGCACTTTGGGAGGCCAAGGCAGGTAGATCACTTGATGCCAGAAGTTCAAGACCAGCCTGGCCAACATGGTGAAACCCTGTCTCTACTAAAAATACAAAAAATTAGCCGAGCATGGTGGCACACGCCTGCAGTCCCAGTTACTCGGGAGGCTGAAGCACAAGAAGCACTTGAACCTAGGAGGTGGAGGTTACAGTCAGCCAAGATCACAACCACAGCCCTTCAGCCTGGGCTGTGAGACTCTGTCTTAAAAAAAAAAAAAAAAAAAGATTAAAATAAAATAGTAAGTCTTACGTTATATATATTTTACCACACATACAAAACATAAACTCTCTGGACAGTCTGAATCACCGTGCCATGAAGCAGTAGGTGGTAGGATCTCACCGTGTGTCTGACTAGCCCTTTCTCTGCCTTGTTTGAACTTCGGCAGAACTTGCAAGGGTGGTGGTAAGGCTGAGAAGGACACCGGAAAGGCCAGGACAAAGGTGGTTGTTTCCCGCTCACAGAGAGCCTCCTTACAGTTCCCAGTGGGCCATATTCATAGACAGACATCTGAAATGTAGGACAACCAGTCATGGATGTGTGGGCGTGACTGCCACTGTGAACAGTGTAGCCATCCTTGGATACCTTACTGCAGAGATACTTGAAGCCGCATCAAAGGCACCAAAAGATTTAAAGGTAAAGCTATTACCCCTCATCATTTGCAACCTGCTATTAGTGAAAAAGAATTCGACTGTCTTATCAAGGCTACAATTGCTGCTGATAGTGTCATTCCACACATTCGCAAGTCTCTGGGAAGAAAGAACAACAGAAGACTATGTAAAGGATGCCTGGATTTCTTATTATCTCAGGTCTCTAATTAATCTAACAGCTCTCTATTGTTGGCGATTCCAGGGGAATACAGTCATGCCCCATGACACCTGGTTAATTTTTTTTTTTTTTTTTTTGAAACAAGGTTTTGCTCTGTCCCCCGGGCTGGAGTGCAGTGGCCGGATCTCAGCTCACTGCAAGCTCCGCCTCCCGGGTTTACGCCATTCTCCTGCCTCAGCCTCCGGAGTAGCTGGGACTACGGGCGCCGGCGACCTCGCCCGGCTAGTTTTTTGTATTTTTAGTAGAGACGGGGTTTCACCGTGTTAGCCAGGATGGTCTCGATCTCCTGACCTCGTGATCCGCCCGTCTCAGCCTCCCAAAGTGCTGGGATTACAGGCTTGAGCCACCGCGCCCGGCCGACACCTGGTTAATTTTTTAAAAAATTTTTAATAAAGACACAGTTTTTTGAGGAACCTCCATGCTCTTCTCCATAGTGGCTATACTAGTTTACATTCTCATCTACAGTATGTAAGTGTTCCCTTTTCAGCCGGGTGCGGTGTCTCACACCTGTAATCCCAGCACTTTGGGATGCCGAGGTGGGTGGATCACGAGGTCAGGAATTCGAGATTAGCCTGGCCAATATGGTGAAACCCTGTCTCTACTAATAATACAAAAATTAGCCAGGCTAATTAGCCTGGCTAATCCATTTTGCTTATAAAATTATTAGATTTACTCCTATGTTTTATATTTGTGTTGCCCAGGCTGGTCTTGAACTCTATTTTTTTTTTTTTATTTTTTATTTTTTGAGACAGGGTCTGGCTCTGTA
>NW_022325954.1:0-1055 GCF_002776525.5 Piliocolobus tephrosceles | reverse complement strand
AGTGGTGAGAGAGGGCATCCCTGTCTTGTGCCAGTTTTCAAAGGGAATTTTTCCAGTTTTTGCCCATTCAGTATGATATTAGCTGTGGGTTTGTCATAAATAGCTCTTATTATTTTGAGGTACGTTCCATCAATACCAAATTTGTTGAGCGATTTTAGCATGAAGGGCTGTTGAATTTTGTCAAAAGCCTTTTCTGCATCTATTGAGATAATCATGTGGTTCTTGTCTTTGGTTCTGTTGATATGCTGGATTACGTTGATTGATTTGCGAATGTTGAACCAGCCTTGCATCCCAGGGATGAGGCCCACTTGATCATGGTGGATAAGCTTTTTGATGTGCTGCTGAATCCGGTTTGCCAGTATTTTATTGAGGATTTTTGCATCGATGTTCATCAGGGAGATTGGTCTAAAATTCTCTTTTTTTGTTGTGTCTCTGCCAGGCTTTGGTATCAGGATGATGCTGGCCTCATAAAATGAGTTAGGGAGGATTCCCTCTTTTTCTATTGATTGGAATAGTTTCAGAAGGAATGGTACCAGCTCCTCCTTGTACCTCTGGTAGAATTCAGCTGTGAATCCATCTGGTCCTGGGCTTTTTTTGGTGGGCAGGCTATTAATTGTTGCCTCAATTTCAGAGGCTGCTATTGGTCTATTCAGGGATTCAACGTCTTCCTGGTTTAGTCTTGGAAGTAACCAAAACAGCATGGTACTGGTACCAAAACAGAGATATAGACCAATGGAACAGAACGGAGCCTTCAGAAATAATGCCACACATCTACAACCATCTGATATTTGACAAACCTGACAAAAACAAGAAATGGGGAAAGGATTCCCTATTTAATAAATGGTGCTGGGAAAATTGGCTAGCCATAAGTAGAAAGCTGAAACTGGATCCTTTCCTTACTCCTTATACGAAGATTAATTCAAGATGGATTAGAGACTTAAATGTTAGACCTAATACCATAAAAACCCTAGAAGAAAATCTAGGTAGTACCATTCAGGACATAGGCATGGGCAAGGACTTCATGTCTAAAACACCAAAAGCAACGGCAGCAAAAG
>NW_022325953.1:0-4838 GCF_002776525.5 Piliocolobus tephrosceles | reverse complement strand
GGAGGCCGACAGACTTCTCCCGCACACCTTAGGTTACCAAAATAAACCAGCAGTTTTGCTGTTACACTTGCCTACCCGCTGGTTCTTTTGCGCCCGCTCGGCTGGTCTTAGAAAAACAAGACAAAAACAAGTTGATCTTACAGAAACGAAAGTAGAATGGAGGACACAAGAGGCTAGGAAGGGTAGAGGAAAAAGAGGGACAGGGAGAGATTTGTTAAAAGACACAAAATTAAAACTAGATAGGAGAAATAAATTCTAGCATTCTATACCCCCATAGGATGACTACTGTTAACAATCATGTATAGTTTCAAGTAGCTAGGAGGATACTGAATGTTCCCAAAACAAAGAAATGATAAATATTTGAGGTGATGGATATGCTAATCACCCTGATCTGATCACTACACATTATATGTATTGATATATCACTACGTACCTGATAAATATGTACAATTATATTAAAAATTCATAAATTTTAAAAAAGAATTTTTTAAAATGCACACAGGAATGCAACTGGTAAAATACGAATTGCAGAAAGTGCTACAAAACAACTGATTCCCAAACAATTGATTTCAAGGAGGGAAAAGATAAAGTAGAAATCCATGAATTCGGCTGGGTGTGGTGGCTCATGCCTGTAATCCCAGCACTTTGGGTGGCTGAGGCGGGTGAATCACGAGGTCAGAGTTCGAGACCAGCCTGGACAACACAGTGAAAACCCATCTCTACTAAAAATACAAAAAATTAGTTGGGCGTGGTGGTGGGCGCTTGTAATCCCAGCTACTCGGGGGGCTAAGGCAGGAAAATTGCTTAAACCCGGGAGGCGGAGGTTACAGTGAGCTGCAATCTCGCCACTGCACTCCAGCCTGGGCAACAGTGTGAGACTCTGTCTCAAAAAAAAAAAAATCCATAAATTAAAAGCAATTGACTCCACTTATCTTCTCTACACACAGCGATTGGTGGGTCTGCCTCTGCCTTCCTACCTCCTCCCTTCTTTAACTACGGCAACTGGTCGGCTCACCTTGGTTTATCAAACATGGCCTGTGCCGGGCGCGGTGGCTCAAGCCTGTAATCCCACCACTTTGGGAGGCCGAGACGGGCGGATCACGAGGACAGGAGATCGAGACCATCCTGGCTAACACGGTGAAACCCCGTCTCTACTAAAAAATACAAAAAACTAGCCAGGCGAGGTGGCGGGCGCCTGTAGTCCCAGCTACGCGGGAGGCTGAGGCAGGAGAATGGCGTAAACCCAGGAGGCGGAGCTTGCAGTGAGCTGAGATACGGCCACTGCACTCTAGCCTGGGCAACAGAGCGAGACTCCGTCTCAAAAAAAAAAAAAAAACAAACAAACATGGCCTGTGCAGTGTTCTAGAAAACTAAATGCTGTTGATCTGAATCTGGTTGTCTCTGCAGGGGCAGCAAAAGCCCTGCCAGTCTGGTCTTCAAAAACAGTAGTCCTGGTCGGGCACGGTGGCTCACGCCTGTAATCCCAGCACTTTGGGAGGCCAAGGTGGGTGGATCACCTCAGGTCAGAAGTCTGAGACGAACATGGTGAAACCCTGTCTCTACTAAACACAAAAAATCAGCCGGGTGTGGTGGCCTATGCCTGTAATCCCAGCTACTTGGGAGGCTGAGGCAGGAGAATCACTTGAATCTGGAAGGCAAAGAATGCAGTGATCCGAGATCGCGCCACTGCACTCCAGTCTGGACAACAAGAGCAAAACTCCATCTCAAAAAAAAAAAAAAAAGGCCAGGCGCAGTGGCTCACACTTGTAATCCCAGCACTTTGGGAAGCCCAGGTGGGTGGATCACAAGGTCAAAAGATAAAGACCATCCTGGCCAACATGGTGAAACCCTGTCTCTACTAAAAATACAAAAATTAGCTGGGCATGGTGGCACATGCCTGTAGTCCCAGCTACTTGGGAGGCTGAGGCAGGAGAATCGCTTGAACATGGGAGGCGGAGGTTGCAGTGAGCTGACATCACACCACTGCACTCCAGCCTGGTGACAGAGCGAGACTCCATCTCACTCAAAAGAAAATAATAATAATAATAAAGGAATAAAATTCTGATACAGAAACCCTGAAAACACTATGCTAAGTGAAATAAGCCAAACGCAAATGGAAAAATATCGTATGACTCCACTTACATGAGGTGCCGAGAACAGGCAAATTCTTAGAAACAACATACAATAAAGGTTATAAAGGATTAGGGTAGGAGGAATGAGGAGATACCATTTAATGAATACAGAATGTCCACATGGGATGATGAAAAGTTCTGGGTATGGATAGTGGTGATGGTTACACATTGTTAGTGTACTTAATGGCACTAAATTGTACACTTAAAAATCGTTGGCCGGGCGCGGTGGCTCAAGTCTGTAATCCCAGCACTTTGGGAGGCCGAGATGGGCGGATCACAAGGTCAGGAGATCGAGACCACCCTGGCTAACATGGTGAAACCCCCATCTCTACTAAAAAAAAATACAAAAAACTAGCCGGGCGAGGTGGCGGGCACCTGTAGTCCCAGCTACTCGGGAGGCTAAGGCAGGAGAATGGCGTAAACCCGGGAGGCGGAGCTTGCAGTGAGCTGAGATCCGGCCACTGCACTCCAGCCTGGGTGACAGAGCGAGACTCCGTCTCAAAAAAAAAAAACAAAAAAAAAAAAACGTTAAAATAGGCCGGGTGTGGCTCATGCATGTAATCCTAGCACTTTGGGAGGCTGAGGCAGGTGGATCAGCAGTTCGAGACCAGCCTGGCCAACATGGTGAAACAGTGTCTCTACCAAAAATACAAAAATTAGCCGGGCATAGTGGCACGCACCTATAATTCCAGCTACCTGGGAGGCTGAGGTGGGAGAATCGCTTGAACCCCTGAGGCGGAGGTTGCAGTGAGCAGAGAATGTGCCATTGTACTCCAGCCTGGGTGAGGCCGGTTCTCAGCTCACTGCAAGCTCCGCCTCCCAGGTTTTACGCCATTCTCCTGCCTCAGCCTCCAGAGTAGCGCCCGCCACCTCGCCCGGCTAGATTTTTGTATTTTTTAGTAGAGACGGGGTTTCACCGTGTTAGCCAGGATGGTCTCGATCTCCTGACCTCGTGATCCGCCCATCTCGGCCTCCCAAAGTGCTGGGATTACAGGCTTGAGCCACCGCGCCCGGCCCGAGACTTCATCTCAAAAAAAAAAAGGTCAGGTGCGGTGGCTGACATTTGTAATCCTAGCACTTTGGGAGGCCAAGGCAGGTAGATCACTTGATGCCAGAAGTTCAAGACCAGCCTGGCCAACATGGTGAAACCCTGTCTCTACTAAAAATACAAAAAATTAGCCGAGCATGGTGGCACACGCCTGCAGTCCCAGTTACTCGGGAGGCTGAAGCACAAGAAGCACTTGAACCTAGGAGGTGGAGGTTACAGTCAGCCAAGATCACAACCACAGCCCTTCAGCCTGGGCTGTGAGACTCTGTCTTAAAAAAAAAAAAAAAAAAAGATTAAAATAAAATAGTAAGTCTTACGTTATATATATTTTACCACACATACAAAACATAAACTCTCTGGACAGTCTGAATCACCGTGCCATGAAGCAGTAGGTGGTAGGATCTCACCGTGTGTCTGACTAGCCCTTTCTCTGCCTTGTTTGAACTTCGGCAGAACTTGCAAGGGTGGTGGTAAGGCTGAGAAGGACACCGGAAAGGCCAGGACAAAGGTGGTTGTTTCCCGCTCACAGAGAGCCTCCTTACAGTTCCCAGTGGGCCATATTCATAGACAGACATCTGAAATGTAGGACAACCAGTCATGGATGTGTGGGCGTGACTGCCACTGTGAACAGTGTAGCCATCCTTGGATACCTTACTGCAGAGATACTTGAAGCCGCATCAAAGGCACCAAAAGATTTAAAGGTAAAGCTATTACCCCTCATCATTTGCAACCTGCTATTAGTGAAAAAGAATTCGACTGTCTTATCAAGGCTACAATTGCTGCTGATAGTGTCATTCCACACATTCGCAAGTCTCTGGGAAGAAAGAACAACAGAAGACTATGTAAAGGATGCCTGGATTTCTTATTATCTCAGGTCTCTAATTAATCTAACAGCTCTCTATTGTTGGCGATTCCAGGGGAATACAGTCATGCCCCATGACACCTGGTTAATTTTTTTTTTTTTTTTTTTGAAACAAGGTTTTGCTCTGTCCCCCGGGCTGGAGTGCAGTGGCCGGA
Organism: Piliocolobus tephrosceles; assembly: GCF_002776525.5. Lineage (NCBI taxonomy): Eukaryota > Metazoa > Chordata > Mammalia > Primates > Cercopithecidae > Piliocolobus > Piliocolobus tephrosceles. The sequence continues at coordinate 641 of NW_022325953.1, read as the reverse complement.
TCTCAGCTCACTGCAAGCTCCGCCTCCCGGGTTTACGCCATTCTCCTGCCTCAGCCTCCGGAGTAGCTGGGACTACGGGCGCCGGCGACCTCGCCCGGCTAGTTTTTTGTATTTTTAGTAGAGACGGGGTTTCACCGTGTTAGCCAGGATGGTCTCGATCTCCTGACCTCGTGATCCGCCCGTCTCAGCCTCCCAAAGTGCTGGGATTACAGGCTTGAGCCACCGCGCCCGGCCGACACCTGGTTAATTTTTTAAAAAATTTTTAATAAAGACACAGTTTTTTGAGGAACCTCCATGCTCTTCTCCATAGTGGCTATACTAGTTTACATTCTCATCTACAGTATGTAAGTGTTCCCTTTTCAGCCGGGTGCGGTGTCTCACACCTGTAATCCCAGCACTTTGGGATGCCGAGGTGGGTGGATCACGAGGTCAGGAATTCGAGATTAGCCTGGCCAATATGGTGAAACCCTGTCTCTACTAATAATACAAAAATTAGCCAGGCTAATTAGCCTGGCTAATCCATTTTGCTTATAAAATTATTAGATTTACTCCTATGTTTTATATTTGTGTTGCCCAGGCTGGTCTTGAACTCTATTTTTTTTTTTTATTTTTTATTTTTTGAGACAGGGTCTGGCTCTGTA
>NW_022325952.1:0-4839 GCF_002776525.5 Piliocolobus tephrosceles | reverse complement strand
TACAGAGCCAGACCCTGTCTCAAAAAATAAAAAATAAAAAAAAAAAAATAGAGTTCAAGACCAGCCTGGGCAACACAAATATAAAACATAGGAGTAAATCTAATAATTTTATAAGCAAAATGGATTAGCCAGGCTAATTAGCCTGGCTAATTTTTGTATTATTAGTAGAGACAGGGTTTCACCATATTGGCCAGGCTAATCTCGAATTCCTGACCTCGTGATCCACCCACCTCGGCATCCCAAAGTGCTGGGATTACAGGTGTGAGACACCGCACCCGGCTGAAAAGGGAACACTTACATACTGTAGATGAGAATGTAAACTAGTATAGCCACTATGGAGAAGAGCATGGAGGTTCCTCAAAAAACTGTGTCTTTATTAAAAATTTTTTAAAAAATTAACCAGGTGTCGGCCGGGCGCGGTGGCTCAAGCCTGTAATCCCAGCACTTTGGGAGGCTGAGACGGGCGGATCACGAGGTCAGGAGATCGAGACCATCCTGGCTAACACGGTGAAACCCCGTCTCTACTAAAAATACAAAAAACTAGCCGGGCGAGGTCGCCGGCGCCCGTAGTCCCAGCTACTCCGGAGGCTGAGGCAGGAGAATGGCGTAAACCCGGGAGGCGGAGCTTGCAGTGAGCTGAGATCCGGCCACTGCACTCCAGCCCGGGGGACAGAGCAAAACCTTGTTTCAAAAAAAAAAAAAAAAAAATTAACCAGGTGTCATGGGGCATGACTGTATTCCCCTGGAATCGCCAACAATAGAGAGCTGTTAGATTAATTAGAGACCTGAGATAATAAGAAATCCAGGCATCCTTTACATAGTCTTCTGTTGTTCTTTCTTCCCAGAGACTTGCGAATGTGTGGAATGACACTATCAGCAGCAATTGTAGCCTTGATAAGACAGTCGAATTCTTTTTCACTAATAGCAGGTTGCAAATGATGAGGGGTAATAGCTTTACCTTTAAATCTTTTGGTGCCTTTGATGCGGCTTCAAGTATCTCTGCAGTAAGGTATCCAAGGATGGCTACACTGTTCACAGTGGCAGTCACGCCCACACATCCATGACTGGTTGTCCTACATTTCAGATGTCTGTCTATGAATATGGCCCACTGGGAACTGTAAGGAGGCTCTCTGTGAGCGGGAAACAACCACCTTTGTCCTGGCCTTTCCGGTGTCCTTCTCAGCCTTACCACCACCCTTGCAAGTTCTGCCGAAGTTCAAACAAGGCAGAGAAAGGGCTAGTCAGACACACGGTGAGATCCTACCACCTACTGCTTCATGGCACGGTGATTCAGACTGTCCAGAGAGTTTATGTTTTGTATGTGTGGTAAAATATATATAACGTAAGACTTACTATTTTATTTTAATCTTTTTTTTTTTTTTTTTTTAAGACAGAGTCTCACAGCCCAGGCTGAAGGGCTGTGGTTGTGATCTTGGCTGACTGTAACCTCCACCTCCTAGGTTCAAGTGCTTCTTGTGCTTCAGCCTCCCGAGTAACTGGGACTGCAGGCGTGTGCCACCATGCTCGGCTAATTTTTTGTATTTTTAGTAGAGACAGGGTTTCACCATGTTGGCCAGGCTGGTCTTGAACTTCTGGCATCAAGTGATCTACCTGCCTTGGCCTCCCAAAGTGCTAGGATTACAAATGTCAGCCACCGCACCTGACCTTTTTTTTTTTGAGATGAAGTCTCGGGCCGGGCGCGGTGGCTCAAGCCTGTAATCCCAGCACTTTGGGAGGCCGAGATGGGCGGATCACGAGGTCAGGAGATCGAGACCATCCTGGCTAACACGGTGAAACCCCGTCTCTACTAAAAAATACAAAAATCTAGCCGGGCGAGGTGGCGGGCGCTACTCTGGAGGCTGAGGCAGGAGAATGGCGTAAAACCTGGGAGGCGGAGCTTGCAGTGAGCTGAGAACCGGCCTCACCCAGGCTGGAGTACAGTGGCACATTCTCTGCTCACTGCAACCTCCGCCTCAGGGGTTCAAGCGATTCTCCCACCTCAGCCTCCCAGGTAGCTGGAATTATAGGTGCGTGCCACTATGCCCGGCTAATTTTTGTATTTTTGGTAGAGACACTGTTTCACCATGTTGGCCAGGCTGGTCTCGAACTGCTGATCCACCTGCCTCAGCCTCCCAAAGTGCTAGGATTACATGCATGAGCCACACCCGGCCTATTTTAACGTTTTTTTTTTTTTGTTTTTTTTTTTTGAGACGGAGTCTCGCTCTGTCACCCAGGCTGGAGTGCAGTGGCCGGATCTCAGCTCACTGCAAGCTCCGCCTCCCGGGTTTACGCCATTCTCCTGCCTTAGCCTCCCGAGTAGCTGGGACTACAGGTGCCCGCCACCTCGCCCGGCTAGTTTTTTGTATTTTTTTTTAGTAGAGATGGGGGTTTCACCATGTTAGCCAGGGTGGTCTCGATCTCCTGACCTTGTGATCCGCCCATCTCGGCCTCCCAAAGTGCTGGGATTACAGACTTGAGCCACCGCGCCCGGCCAACGATTTTTAAGTGTACAATTTAGTGCCATTAAGTACACTAACAATGTGTAACCATCACCACTATCCATACCCAGAACTTTTCATCATCCCATGTGGACATTCTGTATTCATTAAATGGTATCTCCTCATTCCTCCTACCCTAATCCTTTATAACCTTTATTGTATGTTGTTTCTAAGAATTTGCCTGTTCTCGGCACCTCATGTAAGTGGAGTCATACGATATTTTTCCATTTGCGTTTGGCTTATTTCACTTAGCATAGTGTTTTCAGGGTTTCTGTATCAGAATTTTATTCCTTTATTATTATTATTATTTTCTTTTGAGTGAGATGGAGTCTCGCTCTGTCACCAGGCTGGAGTGCAGTGGTGTGATGTCAGCTCACTGCAACCTCCGCCTCCCATGTTCAAGCGATTCTCCTGCCTCAGCCTCCCAAGTAGCTGGGACTACAGGCATGTGCCACCATGCCCAGCTAATTTTTGTATTTTTAGTAGAGACAGGGTTTCACCATGTTGGCCAGGATGGTCTTTATCTTTTGACCTTGTGATCCACCCACCTGGGCTTCCCAAAGTGCTGGGATTACAAGTGTGAGCCACTGCGCCTGGCCTTTTTTTTTTTTTTTTGAGATGGAGTTTTGCTCTTGTTGTCCAGACTGGAGTGCAGTGGCGCGATCTCGGATCACTGCATTCTTTGCCTTCCAGATTCAAGTGATTCTCCTGCCTCAGCCTCCCAAGTAGCTGGGATTACAGGCATAGGCCACCACACCCGGCTGATTTTTTGTGTTTAGTAGAGACAGGGTTTCACCATGTTCGTCTCAGACTTCTGACCTGAGGTGATCCACCCACCTTGGCCTCCCAAAGTGCTGGGATTACAGGCGTGAGCCACCGTGCCCGACCAGGACTACTGTTTTTGAAGACCAGACTGGCAGGGCTTTTGCTGCCCCTGCAGAGACAACCAGATTCAGATCAACAGCATTTAGTTTTCTAGAACACTGCACAGGCCATGTTTGTTTGTTTTTTTTTTTTTTTTGAGACGGAGTCTCGCTCTGTTGCCCAGGCTAGAGTGCAGTGGCCGTATCTCAGCTCACTGCAAGCTCCGCCTCCTGGGTTTACGCCATTCTCCTGCCTCAGCCTCCCGCGTAGCTGGGACTACAGGCGCCCGCCACCTCGCCTGGCTAGTTTTTTGTATTTTTTAGTAGAGACGGGGTTTCACCGTGTTAGCCAGGATGGTCTCGATCTCCTGTCCTCGTGATCCGCCCGTCTCGGCCTCCCAAAGTGGTGGGATTACAGGCTTGAGCCACCGCGCCCGGCACAGGCCATGTTTGATAAACCAAGGTGAGCCGACCAGTTGCCGTAGTTAAAGAAGGGAGGAGGTAGGAAGGCAGAGGCAGACCCACCAATCGCTGTGTGTAGAGAAGATAAGTGGAGTCAATTGCTTTTAATTTATGGATTTTTTTTTTTTTGAGACAGAGTCTCACACTGTTGCCCAGGCTGGAGTGCAGTGGCGAGATTGCAGCTCACTGTAACCTCCGCCTCCCGGGTTTAAGCAATTTTCCTGCCTTAGCCCCCCGAGTAGCTGGGATTACAAGCGCCCACCACCACGCCCAACTAATTTTTTGTATTTTTAGTAGAGATGGGTTTTCACTGTGTTGTCCAGGCTGGTCTCGAACTCTGACCTCGTGATTCACCCGCCTCAGCCACCCAAAGTGCTGGGATTACAGGCATGAGCCACCACACCCAGCCGAATTCATGGATTTCTACTTTATCTTTTCCCTCCTTGAAATCAATTGTTTGGGAATCAGTTGTTTTGTAGCACTTTCTGCAATTCGTATTTTACCAGTTGCATTCCTGTGTGCATTTTAAAAAATTCTTTTTTAAAATTTATGAATTTTTAATATAATTGTACATATTTATCAGGTACGTAGTGATATATCAATACATATAATGTGTAGTGATCAGATCAGGGTGATTAGCATATCCATCACCTCAAATATTTATCATTTCTTTGTTTTGGGAACATTCAGTATCCTCCTAGCTACTTGAAACTATACATGATTGTTAACAGTAGTCATCCTATGGGGGTATAGAATGCTAGAATTTATTTCTCCTATCTAGTTTTAATTTTGTGTCTTTTAACAAATCTCTCCCTGTCCCTCTTTTTCCTCTACCCTTCCTAGCCTCTTGTGTCCTCCATTCTACTTTCGTTTCTGTAAGATCAACTTGTTTTTGTCTTGTTTTTCTAAGACCAGCCGAGCGGGCGCAAAAGAACCAGCGGGTAGGCAAGTGTAACAGCAAAACTGCTGGTTTATTTTGGTAACCTAAGGTGTGCGGGAGAAGTCTGTCGGCCTCC
>NW_022325951.1:0-4838 GCF_002776525.5 Piliocolobus tephrosceles | reverse complement strand
TACAGAGCCAGACCCTGTCTCAAAAAATAAAAAATAAAAAAAAAAAATAGAGTTCAAGACCAGCCTGGGCAACACAAATATAAAACATAGGAGTAAATCTAATAATTTTATAAGCAAAATGGATTAGCCAGGCTAATTAGCCTGGCTAATTTTTGTATTATTAGTAGAGACAGGGTTTCACCATATTGGCCAGGCTAATCTCGAATTCCTGACCTCGTGATCCACCCACCTCGGCATCCCAAAGTGCTGGGATTACAGGTGTGAGACACCGCACCCGGCTGAAAAGGGAACACTTACATACTGTAGATGAGAATGTAAACTAGTATAGCCACTATGGAGAAGAGCATGGAGGTTCCTCAAAAAACTGTGTCTTTATTAAAAATTTTTTAAAAAATTAACCAGGTGTCGGCCGGGCGCGGTGGCTCAAGCCTGTAATCCCAGCACTTTGGGAGGCTGAGACGGGCGGATCACGAGGTCAGGAGATCGAGACCATCCTGGCTAACACGGTGAAACCCCGTCTCTACTAAAAATACAAAAAACTAGCCGGGCGAGGTCGCCGGCGCCCGTAGTCCCAGCTACTCCGGAGGCTGAGGCAGGAGAATGGCGTAAACCCGGGAGGCGGAGCTTGCAGTGAGCTGAGATCCGGCCACTGCACTCCAGCCCGGGGGACAGAGCAAAACCTTGTTTCAAAAAAAAAAAAAAAAAAATTAACCAGGTGTCATGGGGCATGACTGTATTCCCCTGGAATCGCCAACAATAGAGAGCTGTTAGATTAATTAGAGACCTGAGATAATAAGAAATCCAGGCATCCTTTACATAGTCTTCTGTTGTTCTTTCTTCCCAGAGACTTGCGAATGTGTGGAATGACACTATCAGCAGCAATTGTAGCCTTGATAAGACAGTCGAATTCTTTTTCACTAATAGCAGGTTGCAAATGATGAGGGGTAATAGCTTTACCTTTAAATCTTTTGGTGCCTTTGATGCGGCTTCAAGTATCTCTGCAGTAAGGTATCCAAGGATGGCTACACTGTTCACAGTGGCAGTCACGCCCACACATCCATGACTGGTTGTCCTACATTTCAGATGTCTGTCTATGAATATGGCCCACTGGGAACTGTAAGGAGGCTCTCTGTGAGCGGGAAACAACCACCTTTGTCCTGGCCTTTCCGGTGTCCTTCTCAGCCTTACCACCACCCTTGCAAGTTCTGCCGAAGTTCAAACAAGGCAGAGAAAGGGCTAGTCAGACACACGGTGAGATCCTACCACCTACTGCTTCATGGCACGGTGATTCAGACTGTCCAGAGAGTTTATGTTTTGTATGTGTGGTAAAATATATATAACGTAAGACTTACTATTTTATTTTAATCTTTTTTTTTTTTTTTTTTTAAGACAGAGTCTCACAGCCCAGGCTGAAGGGCTGTGGTTGTGATCTTGGCTGACTGTAACCTCCACCTCCTAGGTTCAAGTGCTTCTTGTGCTTCAGCCTCCCGAGTAACTGGGACTGCAGGCGTGTGCCACCATGCTCGGCTAATTTTTTGTATTTTTAGTAGAGACAGGGTTTCACCATGTTGGCCAGGCTGGTCTTGAACTTCTGGCATCAAGTGATCTACCTGCCTTGGCCTCCCAAAGTGCTAGGATTACAAATGTCAGCCACCGCACCTGACCTTTTTTTTTTTGAGATGAAGTCTCGGGCCGGGCGCGGTGGCTCAAGCCTGTAATCCCAGCACTTTGGGAGGCCGAGATGGGCGGATCACGAGGTCAGGAGATCGAGACCATCCTGGCTAACACGGTGAAACCCCGTCTCTACTAAAAAATACAAAAATCTAGCCGGGCGAGGTGGCGGGCGCTACTCTGGAGGCTGAGGCAGGAGAATGGCGTAAAACCTGGGAGGCGGAGCTTGCAGTGAGCTGAGAACCGGCCTCACCCAGGCTGGAGTACAATGGCACATTCTCTGCTCACTGCAACCTCCGCCTCAGGGGTTCAAGCGATTCTCCCACCTCAGCCTCCCAGGTAGCTGGAATTATAGGTGCGTGCCACTATGCCCGGCTAATTTTTGTATTTTTGGTAGAGACACTGTTTCACCATGTTGGCCAGGCTGGTCTCGAACTGCTGATCCACCTGCCTCAGCCTCCCAAAGTGCTAGGATTACATGCATGAGCCACACCCGGCCTATTTTAACGTTTTTTTTTTTTTGTTTTTTTTTTTTGAGACGGAGTCTCGCTCTGTCACCCAGGCTGGAGTGCAGTGGCCGGATCTCAGCTCACTGCAAGCTCCGCCTCCCGGGTTTACGCCATTCTCCTGCCTTAGCCTCCCGAGTAGCTGGGACTACAGGTGCCCGCCACCTCGCCCGGCTAGTTTTTTGTATTTTTTTTTAGTAGAGATGGGGGTTTCACCATGTTAGCCAGGGTGGTCTCGATCTCCTGACCTTGTGATCCGCCCATCTCGGCCTCCCAAAGTGCTGGGATTACAGACTTGAGCCACCGCGCCCGGCCAACGATTTTTAAGTGTACAATTTAGTGCCATTAAGTACACTAACAATGTGTAACCATCACCACTATCCATACCCAGAACTTTTCATCATCCCATGTGGACATTCTGTATTCATTAAATGGTATCTCCTCATTCCTCCTACCCTAATCCTTTATAACCTTTATTGTATGTTGTTTCTAAGAATTTGCCTGTTCTCGGCACCTCATGTAAGTGGAGTCATACGATATTTTTCCATTTGCGTTTGGCTTATTTCACTTAGCATAGTGTTTTCAGGGTTTCTGTATCAGAATTTTATTCCTTTATTATTATTATTATTTTCTTTTGAGTGAGATGGAGTCTCGCTCTGTCACCAGGCTGGAGTGCAGTGGTGTGATGTCAGCTCACTGCAACCTCCGCCTCCCATGTTCAAGCGATTCTCCTGCCTCAGCCTCCCAAGTAGCTGGGACTACAGGCATGTGCCACCATGCCCAGCTAATTTTTGTATTTTTAGTAGAGACAGGGTTTCACCATGTTGGCCAGGATGGTCTTTATCTTTTGACCTTGTGATCCACCCACCTGGGCTTCCCAAAGTGCTGGGATTACAAGTGTGAGCCACTGCGCCTGGCCTTTTTTTTTTTTTTTTGAGATGGAGTTTTGCTCTTGTTGTCCAGACTGGAGTGCAGTGGCGCGATCTCGGATCACTGCATTCTTTGCCTTCCAGATTCAAGTGATTCTCCTGCCTCAGCCTCCCAAGTAGCTGGGATTACAGGCATAGGCCACCACACCCGGCTGATTTTTTGTGTTTAGTAGAGACAGGGTTTCACCATGTTCGTCTCAGACTTCTGACCTGAGGTGATCCACCCACCTTGGCCTCCCAAAGTGCTGGGATTACAGGCGTGAGCCACCGTGCCCGACCAGGACTACTGTTTTTGAAGACCAGACTGGCAGGGCTTTTGCTGCCCCTGCAGAGACAACCAGATTCAGATCAACAGCATTTAGTTTTCTAGAACACTGCACAGGCCATGTTTGTTTGTTTTTTTTTTTTTTTTGAGACGGAGTCTCGCTCTGTTGCCCAGGCTAGAGTGCAGTGGCCGTATCTCAGCTCACTGCAAGCTCCGCCTCCTGGGTTTACGCCATTCTCCTGCCTCAGCCTCCCGCGTAGCTGGGACTACAGGCGCCCGCCACCTCGCCTGGCTAGTTTTTTGTATTTTTTAGTAGAGACGGGGTTTCACCGTGTTAGCCAGGATGGTCTCGATCTCCTGTCCTCGTGATCCGCCCGTCTCGGCCTCCCAAAGTGGTGGGATTACAGGCTTGAGCCACCGCGCCCGGCACAGGCCATGTTTGATAAACCAAGGTGAGCCGACCAGTTGCCGTAGTTAAAGAAGGGAGGAGGTAGGAAGGCAGAGGCAGACCCACCAATCGCTGTGTGTAGAGAAGATAAGTGGAGTCAATTGCTTTTAATTTATGGATTTTTTTTTTTTTGAGACAGAGTCTCACACTGTTGCCCAGGCTGGAGTGCAGTGGCGAGATTGCAGCTCACTGTAACCTCCGCCTCCCGGGTTTAAGCAATTTTCCTGCCTTAGCCCCCCGAGTAGCTGGGATTACAAGCGCCCACCACCACGCCCAACTAATTTTTTGTATTTTTAGTAGAGATGGGTTTTCACTGTGTTGTCCAGGCTGGTCTCGAACTCTGACCTCGTGATTCACCCGCCTCAGCCACCCAAAGTGCTGGGATTACAGGCATGAGCCACCACACCCAGCCGAATTCATGGATTTCTACTTTATCTTTTCCCTCCTTGAAATCAATTGTTTGGGAATCAGTTGTTTTGTAGCACTTTCTGCAATTCGTATTTTACCAGTTGCATTCCTGTGTGCATTTTAAAAAATTCTTTTTTAAAATTTATGAATTTTTAATATAATTGTACATATTTATCAGGTACGTAGTGATATATCAATACATATAATGTGTAGTGATCAGATCAGGGTGATTAGCATATCCATCACCTCAAATATTTATCATTTCTTTGTTTTGGGAACATTCAGTATCCTCCTAGCTACTTGAAACTATACATGATTGTTAACAGTAGTCATCCTATGGGGGTATAGAATGCTAGAATTTATTTCTCCTATCTAGTTTTAATTTTGTGTCTTTTAACAAATCTCTCCCTGTCCCTCTTTTTCCTCTACCCTTCCTAGCCTCTTGTGTCCTCCATTCTACTTTCGTTTCTGTAAGATCAACTTGTTTTTGTCTTGTTTTTCTAAGACCAGCCGAGCGGGCGCAAAAGAACCAGCGGGTAGGCAAGTGTAACAGCAAAACTGCTGGTTTATTTTGGTAACCTAAGGTGTGCGGGAGAAGTCTGTCGGCCTCC
>NW_022325946.1:0-3838 GCF_002776525.5 Piliocolobus tephrosceles | reverse complement strand
TTTCTCTTTTCTCTGCTTTCTTATGGGAGAAGGAGAGAAAGGATGCCTTGGATCTCTTTCCTTTTACCCTGAAATTGGTTGAAAAACAAACTGCTGCTTTCTCCCTTCTCACATTGCACCTATTACCAATTGTTTTTTGAGACTGAGTTTCTCTCTTGTTGCCCAGGATGGAGTGCAATGGCATGATCTCGACTCACTGCAACCTCTGCCTGTTTGGTCAAGGGATTCTCCTGCCTCAGCCTCCGTAGTAGCTGGGAATACAGGTGCTCGCAACCATGCTTGGCTAATTTTTGTATTTTTAGTAGAGACAGAGTTTCACCATGTTGACCAGGCTGGTCTCAAACTCCTGACCTCAGGTGATCCACCTGCCTTGGCCTCCCAAATCACTGGGATTACAAGTGTGAGCCACTGTGCCCAGCCCCATTACCAATATTTTCTTTTTTTTTTTTTTTTTTGAGAGGAAGTCTCACTCTTTCACCCAGGCTGGAGTGCCGTGGTGCAATCTCAGCTCACTCCAACCTCTGCCTCCCAGGTTCAAGCTATTCTCCTGCTTCAGACTCCTGAGTAGCTGGGACTACAGGCATGTGCCACAATGCCTGGCTAATTTTTTGTATTGTTAATAGAGATGGGGTTTCACCGTGTTAGCTAGGATGATCTCAATCTCCTGACCTTGTGATCCACCTACCTCGGCCTCCCAAAGTGCTAGGATTACAGGTGTAAGCCATGGCAACAGGCCTCAAGACCAAAAACATTTACATGATTCCCACTCTTCTCTGGCTAAATGTCATAGAAAAAAAAATGGGTCTACCCCCATCTCACAGTAAAGGCCAATTGGGGAGCCTAGACTTCCATCCTTGCCAGGTTGTAAAGTTGTATCCCCAATTGTCCTCATGTGCCACCCAATTTATACAGTGGTGATGAAGGCAGAGTGGGGAGCACTTAATCCTGGACAGTGTCAGAGGAGACTACATGGGGTGCTCGGACTTCTAATGTTACCAGCTGGGATAGAAATTCAAGCTCCCTATGGAATGAACCCCTCTCCATGCCCCACTGGCCCAGGTAGTGTCAGAGGCAGCCTAGTGGAGTGAGGACTTTGACCACAGCTCTGCAATAACAAGGCCACCCTCTGCAGTGTCAGTGGAGGCCACGTGGAAAGCGGTAACAAGGAGCCCTTCTACTTCCCAGACAAGGTGGTACCAGCAGAGGCCTAGTGGAGAGCCTGAACGTCTCTTCCCACCCAGAGGCACCAACACCTCCCCACTTGTCTCTCCTTTCACTGTTTAGGATGCCTGAGTGGAAAACCTGGACTTCCACCCTGATCTGGCAGAGAAAAGGTGGCAGCCATTTTCTCCCACTAGAGCAGTGTCAGGCATTTGAGTAGTATTGGCTTAAATACCAGATGTAAATAAAATCCAGAGTTTTATAATATCAAAATGCCCAGGTTTCAATTACAGACCACTTGTCCTAGAAAAAGCCAGGAAGATCTCAAAGTGAACAAGAAAAGACTCTGGCTGGGTGAAGTGGCCCATGCCTATAATCCCAGCACTTTGGGAGGCCAAGGTGTGCAGATCACTTGAGACCAGGAATTCGAGACCAGCCTGACCAACATGGCGAATCCCTGTCACTAACAAAAAATACAAAACTTACATGGTAGCGCGTGCCTATAATCCCAGGTACTTGGGAGGCTGAGGCATGAGAATCACTTGAACTGGGGAGGTGGAGACTGCAGTCAGCTAACGTCGTGCCACTGCCTCCAGCCTGGGAAATAGAGTGAGACTCTGTCTCAAAAAACAAAAAAAAAAAAAAGGAAAAAGAAAGAAAGAAAAAAAGAAGGACAGACACAAACACAGGCATGGCACAGATGTTAGAGTGATCTGACAAAGACTTATGTCAGAGGCTTCTGATCCTAAGGAACTTCATCTTGAATAGAGGCTGAGTAAAATATGGCTGAGACCTTCGGAGCAGCATTCCCAGGAGGCTAGGCATTCTTTTTTTTTTTTGAGACGGAGTCTCGCTCTGTCACCCAGGCTGGAGTGCAGTGGCATGATCTCAGCTCACTTCAAGCTCCGACTCCCGGGTTTACACCATTCTCCTGCCTCAGCCTCCTGAGTAGCTGGGACTACAGGCTCCCGCCACCTCGCCCGGCTAGTTTTTGTGTATTTTTTAGTAGAGACGGAGTTTCACCCTGTTAGCCAGGATGGTCTCGATCTCCTGACCTCGTGATCTGCCCGTCTCGGCCTCCCAAAGTGCTGAGATTACAGGCTTGAGCCACCGCGCCCGGCCATGGAGGCTAGGCATTCTAAGTCACAGGATGAGGTAGGAGATCAGCACAAGATACAGGTCACGAAGATCTTGCTGATAAAACAGGTTGAGGTCAAGAAGCCAGCCGAAACCTGCCAAAACCAAGATAGCCATGAGGGTGACCTTGGGTCATCCTCACTCCTCATTATATGCTAATTATAATGTATTAGCATGCTGAAAGACACTCCCACCAGCACCATGACAGTTTGCAGATGCCATGGCAATGTCAGGAGGCTACCCTATATGGTCTAAAAGTGGAAGGAAAAAAACTTTTTAATTAAAGAAATAAATAAGTAAAACGGGGAGGAACCCTCAGTTCTGAGAATTACCCTCTTCTTTCCCAGAAGACTCATGAATAACCCACCCCATATTTAGCACATAATTGAGAAATAACTGTTAAGTATCCTTAGTCCAGCAGCCGTGTTGCTCCTCTGCCTATAGAGTAGTCGTTGTTTCTTTCTTTACTTTTCTTATAAACTTGCTTTCACTGTACTCTATGGATTGGCCTTCAATTATTTCCTGCATGATATCCAAGAACCCTGTCTTGGGGTCTGGATCAGGACCCCATTCCTGTAACCCTTATAGCAGCCATCATAGAAACACTTCAGTGAGTGATTAAGAACCTGATTGTGCCAGGCAAGTTGCCTGTAGTCCCAGCTACTGGGAAGGCTGAGAAAGTGGGATCACTTGAATCCTGGAGTTCAAGACCAGCCGGGGCAACACAGAGAGACCCTGCCTCTAAACTACAACAACAAAAACACACTTGAAGCTGGGCATGGTGGCTCATGCTTGTAATCCCAGGACTTTGGGAGGCTGAGTCAGGTTCGATCATGAGGTCAGGAGATCAAGACCAGCCTGGCCAACATGTTGAAACCCTGTCTCCACTAAAAATACCAAATATTAGCTGGATGTGGTGGCGGGCACCTGTAACCCCAGCTATTCAGGAGGCTGAGGAAGGATAATCGCTTGAACCCGGGAGGCAGAGGTGGCAGTGAGCCAAGATTGCACCATTGGACTCCAGCCTGGGTGACAGTGTGAGACTCCATCTCAAAAAATAAATAAAATTAAAAAATAAAAACACACTTGCGACAAACAAAAATTAGACTGCTCTGTCTATGGAAAAGCCATTCTTTTGTTTTTTTACTTCTCTAATAAACTTGCTTTCCTTTTATGGTCTCAGGCCAAATTATTTCTTGCGTGAGATCCAAGATCTGTCTCATGGGGTCTGCATATGGACCCCTTTACTATAACATTTTCCTGGCCAACCACAACATGATGAGACTGGAGAGACCCTTGACCCAAAGGAAAATCATCTGTGCAGCAGACTCAAGGTGTACATCAGGACCCAGGTAGATCTTCAGGCCCCAGATCGACACCAGGTAATAGGTGGACATCAGGCCACTGGAGGATATGCAGGTTCCAGGTGGATATCTAGCTCTAGGTGGACCCCCCAGGTCTCAGGGAGACATCAGTGACCAAGTAGTCACCCATGCCCCAGAAGAATATCCTGGACACATGCAAACAACAGGCCCCAGAT
>NW_022325945.1:0-3845 GCF_002776525.5 Piliocolobus tephrosceles | reverse complement strand
ATCTGGGGCCTGTTGTTTGCATGTGTCCAGGATATTCTTCTGGGGCATGGGTGACTACTTGGTCACTGATGTCTCCCTGAGACCTGGGGGGTCCACCTAGAGCTAGATATCCACCTGGAACCTGCATATCCTCCAGTGGCCTGATGTCCACCTATTACCTGGTGTCGATCTGGGGCCTGAAGATCTACCTGGGTCCTGATGTACACCTTGAGTCTGCTGCACAGATGATTTTCCTTTGGGTCAAGGGTCTCTCCAGTCTCATCATGTTGTGGTTGGCCAGGAAAATGTTATAGTAAAGGGGTCCATATGCAGACCCCATGAGACAGATCTTGGATCTCACGCAAGAAATAATTTGGCCTGAGACCATAAAAGGAAAGCAAGTTTATTAGAGAAGTAAAAAAACAAAAGAATGGCTTTTCCATAGACAGAGCAGTCTAATTTTTGTTTGTCGCAAGTGTGTTTTTATTTTTTAATTTTATTTATTTTTTGAGATGGAGTCTCACACTGTCACCCAGGCTGGAGTCCAGTGGTGCAATCTTGGCTCACTGCCACCTCTGCCTCCCGGGTTCAAGCGATTATCCTTCCTCAGCCTCCTGAATAGCTGGGGTTACAGGTGCCCGCCACCACATCCAGCTAATATTTGGTATTTTTAGTGGAGACAGGGTTTCAACATGTTGGCCAGGCTGGTCTTGATCTCCTGACCTCATGATCGAACCTGACTCAGCCTCCCAAAGTCCTGTGATTACAAGCATGAGCCACCATGCCCAGCTTCAAGTGTGTTTTTGTTGTTGTAGTTTAGAGGCAGGGTCTCTCTGTGTTGCCCCGGCTGGTCTTGAACTCCAGGATTCAAGTGATCCCACTTTCTCAGCCTTCCCAGTAGCTGGGACTACAGGCAACTTGCCTGGCACAATCAGGTTCTTAATCACTCACTGAAGTGTTTCTATGATGGCTGCTATAAGGGTTACAGGAATGGGGTCCTGATCCAGACCCCAAGACAGGGTTCTTGGATATCATGCAGGAAATAATTGAAGGCCAATCCATAGAGTACAGTGAAAGCAAGTTTATAAGAAAAGTAAAGAAAGAAACAACGACTACTCTATAGGCAGAGGAGCAACACGGCTGCTGGACTAAGGATACTTAACAGTTATTTCTCAATTATGTGCTAAATATGGGGTGGGTTATTCATGAGTCTTCTGGGAAAGAAGAGGGTAATTCTCAGAACTGAGGGTTCCTCCCCGTTTTACTTATTTATTTCTTTAATTAAAAAGTTTTTTTCCTTCCACTTTTAGACCATATAGGGTAGCCTCCTGACATTGCCATGGCATCTGCAAACTGTCATGGTGCTGGTGGGAGTGTCTTTCAGCATGCTAATACATTATAATTAGCATATAATGAGGAGTGAGGATGACCCAAGGTCACCCTCATGGCTATCTTGGTTTTGGCAGGTTTCGGCTGGCTTCTTGACCTCAACCTGTTTTATCAGCAAGATCTTCGTGACCTGTATCTTGTGCTGATCTCCTACCTCATCCTGTGACTTAGAATGCCTAGCCTCCATGGCCGGGCGCGGTGGCTCAAGCCTGTAATCTCAGCACTTTGGGAGGCCGAGACGGGCAGATCACGAGGTCAGGAGATCGAGACCATCCTGGCTAACAGGGTGAAACTCCGTCTCTACTAAAAAATACACAAAAACTAGCCGGGCGAGGTGGCGGGAGCCTGTAGTCCCAGCTACTCAGGAGGCTGAGGCAGGAGAATGGTGTAAACCCGGGAGTCGGAGCTTGAAGTGAGCTGAGATCATGCCACTGCACTCCAGCCTGGGTGACAGAGCGAGACTCCGTCTCAAAAAAAAAAAAGAATGCCTAGCCTCCTGGGAATGCTGCTCCGAAGGTCTCAGCCATATTTTACTCAGCCTCTATTCAAGATGAAGTTCCTTAGGATCAGAAGCCTCTGACATAAGTCTTTGTCAGATCACTCTAACATCTGTGCCATGCCTGTGTTTGTGTCTGTCCTTCTTTTTTTCTTTCTTTCTTTTTCCTTTTTTTTTTTTGTTTTTTTTGTTTTTTGAGACAGAGTCTCACTCTATTTCCCAGGCTGGAGGCAGTGGCACGACGTCAGCTGACTGCAGTCTCCACCTCCCCAGTTCAAGTGATTCTCATGCCTCAGCCTCCCAAGTACCTGGGATTATAGGCACGCGCTACCATGTAAGTTTTGTATTTTTTGTTAGTGACAGGGATTCGCCATGTTGGTCAGGCTGGTCTCGAATTCCTGGTCTCAAGTGATCTGCACACCTTGGCCTCCCAAAGTGCTGGGATTATAGGCATGGGCCACTTCACCCAGCCAGAGTCTTTTCTTGTTCACTTTGAGATCTTCCTGGCTTTTTCTAGGACAAGTGGTCTGTAATTGAAACCTGGGCATTTTGATATTATAAAACTCTGGATTTTATTTACATCTGGTATTTAAGCCAATACTACTCAAATGCCTGACACTGCTCTAGTGGGAGAAAATGGCTGCCACCTTTTCTCTGCCAGATCAGGGTGGAAGTCCAGGTTTTCCACTCAGGCATCCTAAACAGTGAAAGGAGAGACAAGTGGGGAGGTGTTGGTGCCTCTGGGTGGGAAGAGACGTTCAGGCTCTCCACTAGGCCTCTGCTGGTACCACCTTGTCTGGGAAGTAGAAGGGCTCCTTGTTACCGCTTTCCACGTGGCCTCCACTGACACTGCAGAGGGTGGCCTTGTTATTGCAGAGCTGTGGTCAAAGTCCTCACTCCACTAGGCTGCCTCTGACACTACCTGGGCCAGTGGGGCATGGAGAGGGGTTCATTCCATAGGGAGCTTGAATTTCTATCCCAGCTGGTAACATTAGAAGTCCGAGCACCCCATGTAGTCTCCTCTGACACTGTCCAGGATTAAGTGCTCCCCACTCTGCCTTCATCACCACTGTATAAATTGGGTGGCACATGAGGACAATTGGGGATACAACTTTACAACCTGGCAAGGATGGAAGTCTAGGCTCCCCAATTGGCCTTTACTGTGAGATGGGGGTAGACCCATTTTTTTTTCTATGACATTTAGCCAGAGAAGAGTGGGAATCATGTAAATGTTTTTGGTCTTGAGGCCTGTTGCCATGGCTTACACCTGTAATCCTAGCACTTTGGGAGGCCGAGGTAGGTGGATCACAAGGTCAGGAGATTGAGATCATCCTAGCTAACACGGTGAAACCCCATCTCTATTAACAATACAAAAAATTAGCCAGGCATTGTGGCACATGCCTGTAGTCCCAGCTACTCAGGAGTCTGAAGCAGGAGAATAGCTTGAACCTGGGAGGCAGAGGTTGGAGTGAGCTGAGATTGCACCACGGCACTCCAGCCTGGGTGAAAGAGTGAGACTTCCTCTCAAAAAAAAAAAAAAAAAAGAAAATATTGGTAATGGGGCTGGGCACAGTGGCTCACACTTGTAATCCCAGTGATTTGGGAGGCCAAGGCAGGTGGATCACCTGAGGTCAGGAGTTTGAGACCAGCCTGGTCAACATGGTGAAACTCTGTCTCTACTAAAAATACAAAAATTAGCCAGGCATGGTTGCGAGCACCTGTATTCCCAGCTACTACGGAGGCTGAGGCAGGAGAATCCCTTGACCAAACAGGCAGAGGTTGCAGTGAGTCGAGATCATGCCATTACACTCCATCCTGGGCAACAAGAGAGAAACTCAGTCTCAAAAAACAATTGGTAATAGGTGCAATGTGAGAAGGGAGAAAGCAGCAGTTTGTTTTTCAACCAATTTCAGGGTAAAAGGAAAGAGATCCAAGGCATCCTTTCTCTCCTTCTCCCATAAGAAAGCAGAGAAAAGAGAAA
>NW_022325944.1:0-3845 GCF_002776525.5 Piliocolobus tephrosceles | reverse complement strand
TTTCTCTTTTCTCTGCTTTCTTATGGGAGAAGGAGAGAAAGGATGCCTTGGATCTCTTTCCTTTTACCCTGAAATTGGTTGAAAAACAAACTGCTGCTTTCTCCCTTCTCACATTGCACCTATTACCAATTGTTTTTTGAGACTGAGTTTCTCTCTTGTTGCCCAGGATGGAGTGCAATGGCATGATCTCGACTCACTGCAACCTCTGCCTGTTTGGTCAAGGGATTCTCCTGCCTCAGCCTCCGTAGTAGCTGGGAATACAGGTGCTCGCAACCATGCTTGGCTAATTTTTGTATTTTTAGTAGAGACAGAGTTTCACCATGTTGACCAGGCTGGTCTCAAACTCCTGACCTCAGGTGATCCACCTGCCTTGGCCTCCCAAATCACTGGGATTACAAGTGTGAGCCACTGTGCCCAGCCCCATTACCAATATTTTCTTTTTTTTTTTTTTTTTTGAGAGGAAGTCTCACTCTTTCACCCAGGCTGGAGTGCCGTGGTGCAATCTCAGCTCACTCCAACCTCTGCCTCCCAGGTTCAAGCTATTCTCCTGCTTCAGACTCCTGAGTAGCTGGGACTACAGGCATGTGCCACAATGCCTGGCTAATTTTTTGTATTGTTAATAGAGATGGGGTTTCACCGTGTTAGCTAGGATGATCTCAATCTCCTGACCTTGTGATCCACCTACCTCGGCCTCCCAAAGTGCTAGGATTACAGGTGTAAGCCACGGCAACAGGCCTCAAGACCAAAAACATTTACATGATTCCCACTCTTCTCTGGCTAAATGTCATAGAAAAAAAATGGGTCTACCCCCATCTCACAGTAAAGGCCAATTGGGGAGCCTAGACTTCCATCCTTGCCAGGTTGTAAAGTTGTATCCCCAATTGTCCTCATGTGCCACCCAATTTATACAGTGGTGATGAAGGCAGAGTGGGGAGCACTTAATCCTGGACAGTGTCAGAGGAGACTACATGGGGTGCTCGGACTTCTAATGTTACCAGCTGGGATAGAAATTCAAGCTCCCTATGGAATGAACCCCTCTCCATGCCCCACTGGCCCAGGTAGTGTCAGAGGCAGCCTAGTGGAGTGAGGACTTTGACCACAGCTCTGCAATAACAAGGCCACCCTCTGCAGTGTCAGTGGAGGCCACGTGGAAAGCGGTAACAAGGAGCCCTTCTACTTCCCAGACAAGGTGGTACCAGCAGAGGCCTAGTGGAGAGCCTGAACGTCTCTTCCCACCCAGAGGCACCAACACCTCCCCACTTGTCTCTCCTTTCACTGTTTAGGATGCCTGAGTGGAAAACCTGGACTTCCACCCTGATCTGGCAGAGAAAAGGTGGCAGCCATTTTCTCCCACTAGAGCAGTGTCAGGCATTTGAGTAGTATTGGCTTAAATACCAGATGTAAATAAAATCCAGAGTTTTATAATATCAAAATGCCCAGGTTTCAATTACAGACCACTTGTCGTAGAAAAAGCCAGGAAG
This sequence comes from Piliocolobus tephrosceles, assembly GCF_002776525.5. Lineage (NCBI taxonomy): Eukaryota > Metazoa > Chordata > Mammalia > Primates > Cercopithecidae > Piliocolobus > Piliocolobus tephrosceles. The sequence continues at coordinate 2,364 of NW_022325944.1, read as the reverse complement.
ATCTCAAAGTGAACAAGAAAAGACTCTGGCTGGGTGAAGTGGCCCAAGCCTATAATCCCAGCACTTTGGGAGGCCAAGGTGTGCAGATCACTTGAGACCAGGAATTCGAGACCAGCCTGACCAACATGGCGAATCCCTGTCACTAACAAAAAATACAAAACTTACATGGTAGCGCGTGCCTATAATCCCAGGTACTTGGGAGGCTGAGGCATGAGAATCACTTGAACTGGGGAGGTGGAGACTGCAGTCAGCTAACGTCGTGCCACTGCCTCCAGCCTGGGAAATAGAGTGAGACTCTGTCTCAAAAAACAAAAAAAAAAAAAAGGAAAAAGAAAGAAAGAAAAAAAGAAGGACAGACACAAACACAGGCATGGCACAGATGTTAGAGTGATCTGACAAAGACTTATGTCAGAGGCTTCTGATCCTAAGGAACTTCATCTTGAATAGAGGCTGAGTAAAATATGGCTGAGACCTTCGGAGCAGCATTCCCAGGAGGCTAGGCATTCTTTTTTTTTTTTGAGACGGAGTCTCGCTCTGTCACCCAGGCTGGAGTGCAGTGGCATGATCTCAGCTCACTTCAAGCTCCGACTCCCGGGTTTACACCATTCTCCTGCCTCAGCCTCCTGAGTAGCTGGGACTACAGGCTCCCGCCACCTCGCCCGGCTAGTTTTTGTGTATTTTTTAGTAGAGACGGAGTTTCACCCTGTTAGCCAGGATGGTCTCGATCTCCTGACCTCGTGATCTGCCCGTCTCGGCCTCCCAAAGTGCTGAGATTACAGGCTTGAGCCACCGCGCCCGGCCATGGAGGCTAGGCATTCTAAGTCACAGGATGAGGTAGGAGATCAGCACAAGATACAGGTCACGAAGATCTTGCTGATAAAACAGGTTGAGGTCAAGAAGCCAGCCGAAACCTGCCAAAACCAAGATAGCCATGAGGGTGACCTTGGGTCATCCTCACTCCTCATTATATGCTAATTATAATGTATTAGCATGCTGAAAGACACTCCCACCAGCACCATGACAGTTTGCAGATGCCATCGCAATGTCAGGAGGCTACCCTATATGGTCTAAAAGTGGAAGGAAAAAAACTTTTTAATTAAATAAATAAATAAATAAATAAGTAAAACAGGGAGGAACCCTCAGTTCTGGGAATTACCCACTTCTTTCCCAGAAGACTCATGAATAACCCACCCCATATTTAGCACATAATTGAGAAATAACTGTTAAGTATCCTTAGTCCAGCAGCCGTGTTGCTCCTCTGCCTATAGAGTAGTCGTTGTTTCTTTCTTTACTTTTCTTATAAACTTGCTTTCACTGTACTCAATGGATTGGCCTCCAATTATTTCCTGCATGATATCCAAGAACCCTGTCTTGGGGTCTGGATCAGGACCCCATTCCTGTAACCCTTATAGCAGCCATCATAGAAACACTTCAGTGAGTGATTAAGAACCTGATTGTGCCAGGCAAGTTGCCTGTAGTCCCAGCTACTGGGAAGGCTGAGAAAGTGGGATCACTTGAATCCTGGAGTTCAAGACCAGCCGGGGCAACACAGAGAGACCCTGCCTCTAAACTACAACAACAAAAACACACTTGAAGCTGGGCATGGTGGCTCATGCTTGTAATCACAGGACTTTGGGAGGCTGAGTCAGGTTCGATCATGAGGTCAGGAGATCAAGACCAGCCTGGCCAACATGTTGAAACCCTGTCTCCACTAAAAATACCAAATATTAGCTGGATGTGGTGGCGGGCACCTGTAACCCCAGCTATTCAGGAGGCTGAGGAAGGATAATCGCTTGAACCCGGGAGGCAGAGGTGGCAGTGAGCCAAGATTGCACCACTGGACTCCAGCCTGGGTGACAGTGTGAGACTCCATCTCAAAAAATAAATAAAATTAAAAAATAAAAACACACTTGCGACAAACAAAAATTAGACTGCTCTGTCTATGGAAAAGCCATTCTTTTGTTTTTTTACTTCTCTAATAAACTTGCTTTCCTTTTATGGTCTCAGGCCAAATTATTTCTTGCGTGAGATCCAAGATCTGTCTCATGGGGTCTGCATATGGACCCCTTTACTATAACATTTTCCTGGCCAACCACAACATGATGAGACTGGAGAGACCCTTGACCCAAAGGAAAATCATCTGTGCAGCAGACTCAAGGTGTACATCAGGACCCAGGTAGATCTTCAGGCCCCAGATCGACACCAGGTAATAGGTGGACATCAGGCCACTGGAGGATATGCAGGTTCCAGGTGGATATCTAGATCTAGGTGGACCCCCCAGGTCTCAGGGAGACATCAGTGACCAAGTAGTCACCCTTGCCCCAGAAGAATATCCTGGACACATGCAAACAACAGGCCCCAGAT
>NW_022325943.1:0-1097 GCF_002776525.5 Piliocolobus tephrosceles | reverse complement strand
ATTTCTGTGGGGTCGGTGGTGATATCCCCTTTATCATTTTTTATTGCGTCTATTTGATTCCTCTCTCTTTTCTTCTTTATTGATCTTGCTAGCGGTCTGTCAATTTTGTTGTTCTTTTCAAAAAACCAACTCCTGGATTCATTGATTTTTTGGAGGGTTTTTTGTGTCTCTATCTCCTTCAGTTCTGCTCTGATCTTAGTTATTTCTTGCTTTCTGCTAGCTTTTGAATGTGTTTGCTCTTGCCTCTCTAGTTCTTTTAATTGTGATGTTAGAGTGTCAATTTTAGATCTTTCCTGCTTTCTCTTGTGGGCACTTAGTGCTATAAATTTCCCTCTACATACTGCTTTAAATGTGTCCCAGAGATTCTGGTATGTTGTATCTTTGTTCTCATTGGATTCAAAGAACATCTTTATTTCTGCTTTCATTTCGTTATGTACCCAGTAGTCATTCAGGAGCAGGTTGTTCAGTTTCCATGTAGTTGAGCGGTTTTGATTGAGTTTCTTAGTCCTGAGTTCTAGTTTGATTGCACTGTGGTCAGAGAGACAGTTTGTTATAATTTCTGTTCTTTTACATTTGCTGAGGAGTGCTTTACTTCCAATTATGTGGTCAATTTTGGAATAAGTGTGATGTGGTGCTGAGAAGAATGTATATTCTGTTGACTTGGGGTGGAGAGTTCTATAGATGTCTATTAGGTCCGCTTGGTGCAGAGATGAGTTCAATTCCTGGATATCCTTGTTAACTTTCTGTCTCGTTGATCTGTCTAATGTTGACAGTGGAGTGTTGAAGTCTCCCATTATTATTGTATGGGAGTCTAAGTCTCTTTGTAAGTCTCTAAGGACTTGCTTTATGAATCTGGGTGCTCCTGTATTGGGTGCATATATATTTAGGATAGTTAGCTCTTCCTGTTGAATTGATCCCTTTACCATTATGTAATGGCCTTCTTTGTCTCTTTTGATCTTTGATGGTTTAAAGTCTGTTTTATCAGAGACTAGGATTGCAACCCCTGCTTTTTTTTGTTCTCCATTTGCTTGGTAGATCTTCCTCCATCCTTTTATTTTGAGCCTATGTATGTCTCTGCATGTGAGATGGGTCTCCTG
>NW_022325942.1:0-3852 GCF_002776525.5 Piliocolobus tephrosceles | reverse complement strand
ATCTGGGGCCTGTTGTTTGCATGTGTCCAGGATATTCTTCTGGGGCAAGGGTGACTACTTGGTCACTGATGTCTCCCTGAGACCTGGGGGGTCCACCTAGATCTAGATATCCACCTGGAACCTGCATATCCTCCAGTGGCCTGATGTCCACCTATTACCTGGTGTCGATCTGGGGCCTGAAGATCTACCTGGGTCCTGATGTACACCTTGAGTCTGCTGCACAGATGATTTTCCTTTGGGTCAAGGGTCTCTCCAGTCTCATCATGTTGTGGTTGGCCAGGAAAATGTTATAGTAAAGGGGTCCATATGCAGACCCCATGAGACAGATCTTGGATCTCACGCAAGAAATAATTTGGCCTGAGACCATAAAAGGAAAGCAAGTTTATTAGAGAAGTAAAAAAACAAAAGAATGGCTTTTCCATAGACAGAGCAGTCTAATTTTTGTTTGTCGCAAGTGTGTTTTTATTTTTTAATTTTATTTATTTTTTGAGATGGAGTCTCACACTGTCACCCAGGCTGGAGTCCAATGGTGCAATCTTGGCTCACTGCCACCTCTGCCTCCCGGGTTCAAGCGATTATCCTTCCTCAGCCTCCTGAATAGCTGGGGTTACAGGTGCCCACCACCACATCCAGCTAATATTTGGTATTTTTAGTGGAGACAGGGTTTCAACATGTTGGCCAGGCTGGTCTTGATCTCCTGACCTCATGATCGAACCTGACTCAGCCTCCCAAAGTCCTGTGATTACAAGCATGAGCCACCATGCCCAGCTTCAAGTGTGTTTTTGTTGTTGTAGTTTAGAGGCAGGGTCTCTCTGTGTTGCCCCGGCTGGTCTTGAACTCCAGGATTCAAGTGATCCCACTTTCTCAGCCTTCCCAGTAGCTGGGACTACAGGCAACTTGCCTGGCACAATCAGGTTCTTAATCACTCACTGAAGTGTTTCTATGATGGCTGCTATAAGGGTTACAGGAATGGGGTCCTGATCCAGACCCCAAGACAGGGTTCTTGGATATCATGCAGGAAATAATTGGAGGCCAATCCATTGAGTACAGTGAAAGCAAGTTTATAAGAAAAGTAAAGAAAGAAACAACGACTACTCTATAGGCAGAGGAGCAACACGGCTGCTGGACTAAGGATACTTAACAGTTATTTCTCAATTATGTGCTAAATATGGGGTGGGTTATTCATGAGTCTTCTGGGAAAGAAGTGGGTAATTCCCAGAACTGAGGGTTCCTCCCTGTTTTACTTATTTATTTATTTATTTATTTAATTAAAAAGTTTTTTTCCTTCCACTTTTAGACCATATAGGGTAGCCTCCTGACATTGCGATGGCATCTGCAAACTGTCATGGTGCTGGTGGGAGTGTCTTTCAGCATGCTAATACATTATAATTAGCATATAATGAGGAGTGAGGATGACCCAAGGTCACCCTCATGGCTATCTTGGTTTTGGCAGGTTTCGGCTGGCTTCTTGACCTCAACCTGTTTTATCAGCAAGATCTTCGTGACCTGTATCTTGTGCTGATCTCCTACCTCATCCTGTGACTTAGAATGCCTAGCCTCCATGGCCGGGCGCGGTGGCTCAAGCCTGTAATCTCAGCACTTTGGGAGGCCGAGACGGGCAGATCACGAGGTCAGGAGATCGAGACCATCCTGGCTAACAGGGTGAAACTCCGTCTCTACTAAAAAATACACAAAAACTAGCCGGGCGAGGTGGCGGGAGCCTGTAGTCCCAGCTACTCAGGAGGCTGAGGCAGGAGAATGGTGTAAACCCGGGAGTCGGAGCTTGAAGTGAGCTGAGATCATGCCACTGCACTCCAGCCTGGGTGACAGAGCGAGACTCCGTCTCAAAAAAAAAAAAGAATGCCTAGCCTCCTGGGAATGCTGCTCCGAAGGTCTCAGCCATATTTTACTCAGCCTCTATTCAAGATGAAGTTCCTTAGGATCAGAAGCCTCTGACATAAGTCTTTGTCAGATCACTCTAACATCTGTGCCATGCCTGTGTTTGTGTCTGTCCTTCTTTTTTTCTTTCTTTCTTTTTCCTTTTTTTTTTTTGTTTTTTTTGTTTTTTGAGACAGAGTCTCACTCTATTTCCCAGGCTGGAGGCAGTGGCACGACGTCAGCTGACTGCAGTCTCCACCTCCCCAGTTCAAGTGATTCTCATGCCTCAGCCTCCCAAGTACCTGGGATTATAGGCACGCGCTACCATGTAAGTTTTGTATTTTTTGTTAGTGACAGGGATTCGCCATGTTGGTCAGGCTGGTCTCGAATTCCTGGTCTCAAGTGATCTGCACACCTTGGCCTCCCAAAGTGCTGGGATTATAGGCTTGGGCCACTTCACCCAGCCAGAGTCTTTTCTTGTTCACTTTGAGATCTTCCTGGCTTTTTCTACGACAAGTGGTCTGTAATTGAAACCTGGGCATTTTGATATTATAAAACTCTGGATTTTATTTACATCTGGTATTTAAGCCAATACTACTCAAATGCCTGACACTGCTCTAGTGGGAGAAAATGGCTGCCACCTTTTCTCTGCCAGATCAGGGTGGAAGTCCAGGTTTTCCACTCAGGCATCCTAAACAGTGAAAGGAGAGACAAGTGGGGAGGTGTTGGTGCCTCTGGGTGGGAAGAGACGTTCAGGCTCTCCACTAGGCCTCTGCTGGTACCACCTTGTCTGGGAAGTAGAAGGGCTCCTTGTTACCGCTTTCCACGTGGCCTCCACTGACACTGCAGAGGGTGGCCTTGTTATTGCAGAGCTGTGGTCAAAGTCCTCACTCCACTAGGCTGCCTCTGACACTACCTGGGCCAGTGGGGCATGGAGAGGGGTTCATTCCATAGGGAGCTTGAATTTCTATCCCAGCTGGTAACATTAGAAGTCCGAGCACCCCATGTAGTCTCCTCTGACACTGTCCAGGATTAAGTGCTCCCCACTCTGCCTTCATCACCACTGTATAAATTGGGTGGCACATGAGGACAATTGGGGATACAACTTTACAACCTGGCAAGGATGGAAGTCTAGGCTCCCCAATTGGCCTTTACTGTGAGATGGGGGTAGACCCATTTTTTTTCTATGACATTTAGCCAGAGAAGAGTGGGAATCATGTAAATGTTTTTGGTCTTGAGGCCTGTTGCCGTGGCTTACACCTGTAATCCTAGCACTTTGGGAGGCCGAGGTAGGTGGATCACAAGGTCAGGAGATTGAGATCATCCTAGCTAACACGGTGAAACCCCATCTCTATTAACAATACAAAAAATTAGCCAGGCATTGTGGCACATGCCTGTAGTCCCAGCTACTCAGGAGTCTGAAGCAGGAGAATAGCTTGAACCTGGGAGGCAGAGGTTGGAGTGAGCTGAGATTGCACCACGGCACTCCAGCCTGGGTGAAAGAGTGAGACTTCCTCTCAAAAAAAAAAAAAAAAAAGAAAATATTGGTAATGGGGCTGGGCACAGTGGCTCACACTTGTAATCCCAGTGATTTGGGAGGCCAAGGCAGGTGGATCACCTGAGGTCAGGAGTTTGAGACCAGCCTGGTCAACATGGTGAAACTCTGTCTCTACTAAAAATACAAAAATTAGCCAGGCATGGTTGCGAGCACCTGTATTCCCAGCTACTACGGAGGCTGAGGCAGGAGAATCCCTTGACCAAACAGGCAGAGGTTGCAGTGAGTCGAGATCATGCCATTACACTCCATCCTGGGCAACAAGAGAGAAACTCAGTCTCAAAAAACAATTGGTAATAGGTGCAATGTGAGAAGGGAGAAAGCAGCAGTTTGTTTTTCAACCAATTTCAGGGTAAAAGGAAAGAGATCCAAGGCATCCTTTCTCTCCTTCTCCCATAAGAAAGCAGAGAAAAGAGAAA
>NW_022325941.1:0-4710 GCF_002776525.5 Piliocolobus tephrosceles | reverse complement strand
CTCAGAAATGTCCCAGCTACTATTTCACACCATAGTAAACTGAGGACCCTTTCATCCATGACTTTCTGAAGTTCTAGGATCTGATCCCGCCCCAGAGATATCCCATACTCTTGAGTGCTGAGGAGAAGAGAATGGAGAGGTGCCACACTGACTGGTGAGGCGCGGTGGTGATAGCATAGGATTCTGCCATGGGTTAGATGTGATCATTCTGAAAAGAGGGACACTGTCCTGCCCCAGAAGCACCCAGGGGCAGAGGGAAAGCTTGTGATGTGTGGCGGCAGGATGTGACCCATGCCTCAAAGCAGTGAGGGCCAGTTCAGACTGAGGACCCAGACTGAGGCCCAGCGGGAGGACTTTTTGAGAAAAAAAAAATTTTGAAAACACAACATGCTAAAAGAAGAGGAGGGGTGAGCGCGGTGGCTCACGCTTGTAATCCCAGCACTTTGGGAGGCCGAGTGGGCGGATAGCAAGATCAGGAAATAGAGACCAGCACGACCTACATTGTCAAACTCCATCTCTACTAAAAATACAAAAATTACCGGATGTGGTGGCATACGCCTGTAATCCCAACTACTCAGGAGGCTGAGGCAGGAGAATTGTTTAAACCCGGGAGGCAGAGGTTGCGGTGAGCCGAGACTGTGCCATTGCACTCCAGCCTGGACAGAAAGAGCAAAACTCCATCTCAAAAAAAGAAAAAGAAAAATAAAGAACCCTTGAAGAAGACTGAGATGGCTTATCCTGGAGAAGAGGGAATGGGATGTGGCCAGCGCCTTACAATGAACTGAGGGAGTGACCCCAAGAGCACCCCATGTGGAGGAAAACTTGCCTGAGCTTATGGAGACTAGACTCCAAGGTGTCTCTGAGGCAATGCAGTCAGGACCATTGCAGGGCCTTTCTGAGCCAACACAGAGCTTTGGAGCTTGGTGGTTGGTGGAGGTGGAGGAGTAGCCCTCCACAACAGTACCCCATGGCCGCAGGTACCAAGGTAACCATCATGAGCATCAGGGTACGTTTCCACATTTTCTGGTGCTGGGAGTCAGATTTTATTTGGTTTAGAAAACCCAACTTGAGGGCCAGATGCGGTGACTCACGCCTGTAATTGCAGCACTTTGGGAGACCGAGGTGGGTGGATCAAGAGGTCAGGAGATCAAGACCATCCTGGCTAACATGGTGAAATTCCGCCTCTACTAAAAAATGTAAAAACTTAGGCAAGTATGGTGGCAGGTGCCTGTAATCCCAGTTACTTTGGAGGCTGAGGCAGGAGAATGGCATGAACCTGGGAGGTGGAGCTTGCAGTGAGCCGAGATTATGCCACTGCACTCCAGCCTGGGTGACAGAGCAAGACTCCATCTCAAAAAAAAAAAAAAGAAAAGAAAAGAAAAGAAAAGAAAACTCAACCTGAGGCCAGGCACAGTGACTCACACCTGTAATCCCAATACTTTGAGATGCTGAGGCAGGAGGATCACTTGGGCACAGAAGTTCAAGACCAGCTTGGGCAAGATAGTAGACCCCCATCTCTACAAAACTATTTTAAAAGTTAGCCAGGCATGGTGGTGTGTGTCTGTAGTCCCAGCTACTCAGAGGCTGAAGTGGGAGGATCTCTTGAACCTGGGAGGTCGAAGCTGCAGTGAGCTGTGATCTCACCACTGCAGTGCAGCCTGGGCCACAAAGTGAGACCTTCTCTCAAAAATAAATAAAAATAAATAAATAAATAAATAAATAAATAAATAAATAGGAAAGAAAAAGAAAACTATACCTGAAGGGATACAAATTCATACCTGCTTTGTTATAACCTCTACAGAAGATAAATTGGACCTCTTTACACTCATGTCTGCCTCGTACCTTCCTAAGTAAGGCAATCAGTGTTTTTCACACTGTGGACCCTAGCCTGCCATTTTAGCTTCATTTTCACTTCTGTCAATGCTCTTCTCCTAGTTCACACCAAGGACCTCATGCTCCTGCCGCACAGCACACAGCTTCCAAGAGCACATGCTCCCACCATCTTTGCTCACATTTCTTCTTCCTGGAAGGCCTTTGCCCCTTTCCACCAGGTATTGTCCTACAAAACCCAGCTCATAATATCTGTGACACATACAGAAAGATTTCATTTGCTGTCCCAGATGTTGTTAACCCTTTTAAATTTTAGCCCTGTTAGCTTGTCTGATGAGACCTATAATATTTATTTACCTGTCTCATCAGACACCCTGAGATTCCTTGAGGGCCCTGACACTGAGCCCAGTGTCGGGCACAAGGATTTGTTCAACCTGAGTCAAATCAAATTGAATTAGTACTTGATACAAAATAATACTGCGTTTACTGCTTTCTCACTAGCCTGGTGTTACCATACACAAGATTATGTTTGGTTTAGAGGGTGAATCACTCGGTTATCCAGTAGTCAATGGCCAGCATAGAGCCTCAAGGAACAGGTCTCCTCCCATACCCAGACATCTAAATTTCAGTAGTTTCTCTGGAGTCTGTTTACAGCACATATGTACTCAGGATGATGTTTGGATTCACAATCTCATTTTTTTTTCATACCGAAATTCATAGGCTAAACTTCCCTTCCCTTAACTCAGACAAGCTTTGACCTTTAAAGCTGATTTAGAAAGCATTTCCTATCTGGATTATCTTTATTAGGACCATTTCCTGTTCTACAGCACCTTTCTGCCCCTTACCCAGGAAACAAACAAACAAACCTGGAGACACTTCTTTCTAGTTCTCAAAAGGAAATGTGAGGCTTTGCTAAACAACTATGTTGACTCAAAGGAGGTGAGGGGCAGGGGATGTTAAAGAAAAGTAGACAAGACCGGGCGCAGTGGCTCATGTCTTTAATCCCAGCACTTTGGGAGGCCGAGGTGGGCGGATGAGGTCCAGAGATCGAGACCATTCTGGTGAAATGGCCAACATGGTGAAACTCCGTCTCTACTAAAAAATACAAAAATTAGGTGGCCGTGGTGCCACGTGCCTGTAGTCCCAGCTACTCAGGAGGCTGAGGCAGCAGAATCACTTGAACCTGGGAGGTGGAGCTTGCAGTGAGCTGAGAGGGCACCACGGCACTCCAGCCTGGCGACAGAGTGAGAATCCGTTTCAAAAAAAATAAAAGAGAGAAGAGGAGATGAGGGCAGGGAATGTTAAAGAAAAAGTGATTTGTGACACTTGTTAAACATGGTACCAGGAAGGCTGTATTCAGGTGGACCATGGTGATAGGTATAGGGACTACTGCAGTGGGGTCTGGCAGTGGGGGAGGCAGGGAACTCATTTCCCCTCTTGTCCAACAAGGAAAGTTACTAAGAGGAAACATTGGGGTAAGCGGGATTCTTTTTTCCTTCTTTCTTTTTGAGATAGGGTCTCGCTCTGTCACCCAAGCTGGAGAGCAGTGGGGCTATCTTGGCTCACTGCAACCTCCTCTTCCTGGGTTCAAATGATTCTCCTGCCTCAGTCTCCTGAGTAGTTGGGATTACAGGCGCACACCATCAAGCTTGACTAATTTTTGTGTTTTTCGACAGAGATGGTATTTCTCCATGTTGGCCATGTTGGTCTTGAACTCATGACTTCAAGTGACCTGCCCACCTCGCCCTCCCAAAGTGCTGGGATTACAGGTATGAGCCACTGCACCTGGACTGTAAGTGAAATCCTTGTTAGAACAACTCGACAAAATTCTTCCTGAAAACAGGATAGGGTAAGAAGATGGTGAGGGTGGTCAGATATCGAGGGTAGGGGATTTTCACTAAATTGACAAGATTTTTGCTCAAACTGGATTCCACAAGGACAGAGAGGGAAGTCCAGTGTGAGGCCTAGTCAGAAGGGACTCAGAGGAGATCGACTAAAGTTTTGATCAACAGAGACTTTGTTAGGAAAGGACATTTAATACCTTTTTAAAAAATTTCTTCCATTTGGATGCGTGCAGTGGCTCACACCTGTAATCCCAACACTTTGTGAGGCCGAGGTGGGTGGATCACCTGAAGTGAGGAGTTTGAGACTAGCCTGGCCAATATAGAGAAATCTCCTCTCTACTAAAAATACAAAAAAATTAGATGGGCACGGTGGTAGGCACCTGTAATCCCAGCTACTCAGGAGGCTGAGGTAGAAGAATTGCTTGAACTCTGGAGGTGGAGGCTGCAGAGAGCTGAGGTCATGCCACTGCATTCCAGCCTGGGTGACAGAGCAAAACTCTATCTCAAAAAAAAAAAAAAAAGAAAAAAAGAAAAAAGTAATTCATTTGCTTTGTCTTTGCAATGGTCAGTGGCAAGAGTCCAAATATATATTTATATATTTATTGGAGAAAAAAAGATTCTTAGTTGGAACAGAGAAAAGTTGACTACTAGAAATCCTTTTCTTGCGGGGAGCAGGGGTAAGGTCTAGTTCTGTCATCCAGGCTGGAGTGCAGTGGTGCAATCTTGGCTCACTACAGCCTCAACCTCCGAGGCTGAAATGATCCTCCCATCTCAGTCTCCCAAGTAGCTGGGACTACAGGCACGCCACCATCATGACTAGCTAACTTTTGTTTTTGGGTATTTTTTATAGAAGTAGGGTCTGTAGAAATCTTTTTTTGTTCTTTTTGGAGACAGGGTCTCACTCTGTTGCCCAGGCTACAGTGCAGTGGTATAATCTTGGCTCACTGCAACCTCTGCCTCCCAGGCTCAAGCCATCCTCCCACTGCAGCCTCACTAGTAGCTGGGACCACAGGCATGTGCCACCATGCCCGGCTGA
>NW_022325940.1:0-4708 GCF_002776525.5 Piliocolobus tephrosceles | reverse complement strand
TCAGCCGGGCATGGTGGCACATGCCTGTGGTCCCAGCTACTAGTGAGGCTGCAGTGGGAGGATGGCTTGAGCCTGGGAGGCAGAGGTTGCAGTGAGCCAAGATTATACCACTGCACTGTAGCCTGGGCAACAGAGTGAGACCCTGTCTCCAAAAAGAACAAAAAAAGATTTCTACAGACCCTACTTCTATAAAAAATACCCAAAAACAAAAGTTAGCTAGTCATGATGGTGGCGTGCCTGTAGTCCCAGCTACTTGGGAGACTGAGATGGGAGGATCATTTCAGCCTCGGAGGTTGAGGCTGTAGTGAGCCAAGATTGCACCACTGCACTCCAGCCTGGATGACAGAACTAGACCTTACCCCTGCTCCCCGCAAGAAAAGGATTTCTAGTAGTCAACTTTTCTCTGTTCCAACTAAGAATCTTTTTTTCTCCAATAAATATATAAATATATATTTGGACTCTTGCCACTGACCATTGCAAAGACAAAGCAAATGAATTACTTTTTTCTTTTTTTCTTTTTTTTTTTTTTTTGAGATAGAGTTTTGCTCTGTCACCCAGGCTGGAATGCAGTGGCATGACCTCAGCTCTCTGCAGCCTCCACCTCCAGAGTTCAAGCAATTCTTCTACCTCAGCCTCCTGAGTAGCTGGGATTACAGGTGCCTACCACCGTGCCCATCTAATTTTTTTGTATTTTTAGTAGAGAGGAGATTTCTCTATATTGGCCAGGCTAGTCTCAAACTCCTCACTTCAGGTGATCCACCCACCTCGGCCTCACAAAGTGTTGGGATTACAGGTGTGAGCCACTGCACGCATCCAAATGGAAGAAATTTTTTAAAAAGGTATTAAATGTCCTTTCCTAACAAAGTCTCTGTTGATCAAAACTTTAGTCGATCTCCTCTGAGTCCCTTCTGACTAGGCCTCACACTGGACTTCCCTCTCTGTCCTTGTGGAATCCAGTTTGAGCAAAAATCTTGTCAATTTAGTGAAAATCCCCTACCCTCGATATCTGACCACCCTCACCATCTTCTTACCCTATCCTGTTTTCAGGAAGAATTTTGTCGAGTTGTTCTAACAAGGATTTCACTTACAGTCCAGGTGCAGTGGCTCATACCTGTAATCCCAGCACTTTGGGAGGGCGAGGTGGGCAGGTCACTTGAAGTCATGAGTTCAAGACCAACATGGCCAACATGGAGAAATACCATCTCTGTCGAAAAACACAAAAATTAGTCAAGCTTGATGGTGTGCGCCTGTAATCCCAACTACTCAGGAGACTGAGGCAGGAGAATCATTTGAACCCAGGAAGAGGAGGTTGCAGTGAGCCAAGATAGCCCCACTGCTCTCCAGCTTGGGTGACAGAGCGAGACCCTATCTCAAAAAGAAAGAAGGAAAAAAGAATCCCGCTTACCCCAATGTTTCCTCTTAGTAACTTTCCTTGTTGGACAAGAGGGGAAATGAGTTCCCTGCCTCCCCCACTGCCAGACCCCACTGCAGTAGTCCCTATACCTATCACCATGGTCCACCTGAATACAGCCTTCCTGGTACCATGTTTAACAAGTGTCACAAATCACTTTTTCTTTAACATTCCCTGCCCTCATCTCCTCTTCTCTCTTTTATTTTTTTTGAAACGGATTCTCACTCTGTCGCCAGGCTGGAGTGCCGTGGTGCCCTCTCAGCTCACTGCAAGCTCCACCTCCCAGGTTCAAGTGATTCTGCTGCCTCAGCCTCCTGAGTAGCTGGGACTACAGGCACGTGGCACCACGGCCACCTAATTTTTGTATTTTTTAGTAGAGACGGAGTTTCACCATGTTGGCCATTTCACCAGAATGGTCTCGATCTCTGGACCTCATCCGCCCACCTCGGCCTCCCAAAGTGCTGGGATTAAAGACATGAGCCACTGCGCCCGGTCTTGTCTACTTTTCTTTAACATCCCCTGCCCCTCACCTCCTTTGAGTCAACATAGTTGTTTAGCAAAGCCTCACATTTCCTTTTGAGAACTAGAAAGAAGTGTCTCCAGGTTTGTTTGTTTGTTTCCTGGGTAAGGGGCAGAAAGGTGCTGTAGAACAGGAAATGGTCCTAATAAAGATAATCCAGATAGGAAATGCTTTCTAAATCAGCTTTAAAGGTCAAAGCTTGTCTGAGTTAAGGGAAGGGAAGTTTAGCCTATGAATTTCGGTATGAAAAAAAAATGAGATTGTGAATCCAAACATCATCCTGAGTACATATGTGCTGTAAACAGACTCCAGAGAAACTACTGAAATTTAGATGTCTGGGTATGGGAGGAGACCTGTTCCTTGAGGCTCTATGCTGGCCATTGACTACTGGATAACCGAGTGATTCACCCTCTAAACCAAACATAATCTTGTGTATGGTAACACCAGGCTAGTGAGAAAGCAGTAAACGCAGTATTATTTTGTATCAAGTACTAATTCAATTTGATTTGACTCAGGTTGAACAAATCCTTGTGCCCGACACTGGGCTCAGTGTCAGGGCCCTCAAGGAATCTCAGGGTGTCTGATGAGACAGGTAAATAAATATTATAGGTCTCATCAGACAAGCTAACAGGGCTAAAATTTAAAAGGGTTAACAACATCTGGGACAGCAAATGAAATCTTTCTGTATGTGTCACAGATATTATGAGCTGGGTTTTGTAGGACAATACCTGGTGGAAAGGGGCAAAGGCCTTCCAGGAAGAAGAAATGTGAGCAAAGATGGTGGGAGCATGTGCTCTTGGAAGCTGTGTGCTGTGCGGCAGGAGCATGAGGTCCTTGGTGTGAACTAGGAGAAGAGCATTGACAGAAGTGAAAATGAAGCTAAAATGGCAGGCTAGGGTCCACAGTGTGAAAAACACTGATTGCCTTACTTAGGAAGGTACGAGGCAGACATGAGTGTAAAGAGGTCCAATTTATCTTCTGTAGAGGTTATAACAAAGCAGGTATGAATTTGTATCCCTTCAGGTATAGTTTTCTTTTTCTTTCCTATTTATTTATTTATTTATTTATTTATTTATTTATTTTTATTTATTTTTGAGAGAAGGTCTCACTTTGTGGCCCAGGCTGCACTGCAGTGGTGAGATCACAGCTCACTGCAGCTTCGACCTCCCAGGTTCAAGAGATCCTCCCACTTCAGCCTCTGAGTAGCTGGGACTACAGACACACACCACCATGCCTGGCTAACTTTTAAAATAGTTTTGTAGAGATGGGGGTCTACTATCTTGCCCAAGCTGGTCTTGAACTTCTGTGCCCAAGTGATCCTCCTGCCTCAGCATCTCAAAGTATTGGGATTACAGGTGTGAGTCACTGTGCCTGGCCTCAGGTTGAGTTTTCTTTTCTTTTCTTTTCTTTTCTTTTTTTTTTTTTTGAGATGGAGTCTTGCTCTGTCACCCAGGCTGGAGTGCAGTGGCATAATCTCGGCTCACTGCAAGCTCCACCTCCCAGGTTCATGCCATTCTCCTGCCTCAGCCTCCAAAGTAACTGGGATTACAGGCACCTGCCACCATACTTGCCTAAGTTTTTACATTTTTTAGTAGAGGCGGAATTTCACCATGTTAGCCAGGATGGTCTTGATCTCCTGACCTCTTGATCCACCCACCTCGGTCTCCCAAAGTGCTGCAATTACAGGCGTGAGTCACCGCATCTGGCCCTCAAGTTGGGTTTTCTAAACCAAATAAAATCTGACTCCCAGCACCAGAAAATGTGGAAACGTACCCTGATGCTCATGATGGTTACCTTGGTACCTGCGGCCATGGGGTACTGTTGTGGAGGGCTACTCCTCCACCTCCACCAACCACCAAGCTCCAAAGCTCTGTGTTGGCTCAGAAAGGCCCTGCAATGGTCCTGACTGCATTGCCTCAGAGACACCTTGGAGTCTAGTCTCCATAAGCTCAGGCAAGTTTTCCTCCACATGGGGTGCTCTTGGGGTCACTCCCTCAGTTCATTGTAAGGCGCTGGCCACATCCCATTCCCTCTTCTCCAGGATAAGCCATCTCAGTCTTCTTCAAGGGTTCTTTATTTTTCTTTTTCTTTTTTTGAGATGGAGTTTTGCTCTTTCTGTCCAGGCTGGAGTGCAATGGCACAGTCTCGGCTCACCGCAACCTCTGCCTCCCGGGTTTAAACAATTCTTCTGCCTCAGCCTCCTGAGTAGTTGGGATTACAGGCGTATGCCACCACATCCGGTAATTTTTGTATTTTTAGTAGAGATGGAGTTTGACAATGTAGGTCGTGCTGGTCTCTATTTCCTGATCTTGCTATCCGCCCACTCGGCCTCCCAAAGTGCTGGGATTACAAGCGTGAGCCACCGCGCTCACCCCTCCTCTTCTTTTAGCATGTTGTGTTTTCAAAATTTTTTTTCTCAAAAAGTCCTCCCGCTGGGCCTCAGTCTGGGTCCTCAGTCTGAACTGGCCCTCACTGCTTTGAGGCATGGGTCACATCCTGCCGCCACACATCACAAGCTTTCCCTCTGCCCCTGGGTGCTTCTGGGGCAGGACAGTGTCCCTCTTTTCAGAATGATCACATCTAACCCATGGCAGAATCCTATGCTATCACCACCGCGCCTCACCAGTCAGTGTGGCACCTCTCCATTCTCTTCTCCTCAGCACTCAAGAGTATGGGATATCTCTGGGGCGGGATCAGATCCTAGAACTTCAGAAAGTCATGGATGAAAGGGTCCTCAGTTTACTATGGTGTGAAATAGTAGCTGGGACATTTCTGAG
>NW_022325939.1:0-4713 GCF_002776525.5 Piliocolobus tephrosceles | reverse complement strand
CTCAGAAATGTCCCAGCTACTATTTCACACCATAGTAAACTGAGGACTCTTTCATCCATGACTTTCTGAAGTTCTAGGATCTGATCCCGCCCCAGAGATATCCCATACTCTTGAGTGCTGAGGAAAAGAGAATGGAGAGGTGCCACACTGACTGGTGAGGCGCGGTGGTGATAGCATAGGATTCTGCCATGGGTTAGATGTGATCATTCTGAAAAGAGGGACACTGTCCTGCCCCAGAAGCACCCAGGGGCAGAGGGAAAGCTTGTGATGTGTGGCGGCAGGATGTGACCCATGCCTCAAAGCAGTGAGGGCCAGTTCAGACTGAGGACCCAGACTGAGGCCCAGCGGGAGGACTTTTTGAGAAAAAAAAAATTTTGAAAACACAACATGCTAAAAGAAGAGGAGGGGTGAGCGCGGTGGCTCACGCTTGTAATCCCAGCACTTTGGGAGGCCGAGTGGGCGGATAGCAAGATCAGGAAATAGAGACCAGCACGACCTACATTGTCAAACTCCATCTCTACTAAAAATACAAAAATTACCGGATGTGGTGGCATACGCCTGTAATCCCAACTACTCAGGAGGCTGAGGCAGGAGAATTGTTTAAACCCGGGAGGCAGAGGTTGCGGTGAGCCGAGACTGTGCCATTGCACTCCAGCCTGGACAGAAAGAGCAAAACTCCATCTCAAAAAAAGAAAAAGAAAAAAAAAAAAAGAACCCTTGAAGAAGACTGAGATGGCTTATCCTGGAGAAGAGGGAATGGGATGTGGCCAGTGCCTTACAATGAACTGAGGGAGCGACCCCAAGAGCACCCCATGTGGAGGAAAACTTGCCTGAGCTTATGGAGACTAGACTCCAAGGTGTCTCTGAGGCAATGCAGTCAGGACCATTGCAGGGCCTTTCTGAGCCAACACAGAGCTTTGGAGCTTGGTGGTTGGTGGAGGTGGAGGAGTAGCCCTCCACAACAGTACCCCATGGCCGCAGGTACCAAGGTAACCATCATGAGCATCAGGCTACGTTTCCACATTTTCTGGTGCTGGGAGTCAGATTTTATTTGGTTTAGAAAACCCAACTTGAGGGCCAGATGCGGTGACTCACGCCTGTAATTGCAGCACTTTGGGAGACCGAGGTGGGTGGATAAAGAGGTCAGGAGATCAAGACCATCCTGGCTAACATGGTGAAATTCCGCCTCTACTAAAAAATGTAAAAACTTAGGCAAGTATGGTGGCAGGTGCCTGTAATCCCAGTTACTTTGGAGGCTGAGGCAGGAGAATGGCATGAACCTGGGAGGTGGAGCTTGCAGTGAGCCGAGATTATGCCACTGCACTCCAGCCTGGGTGACAGAGCAAGACTCCATCTCAAAAAAAAAAAAAAGAAAAGAAAAGAAAAGAAAAGAAAACTCAACCTGAGGCCAGGCACAGTGACTCACACCTGTAATCCCAATACTTTGAGATGCTGAGGCAGGAGGATCACTTGGGCACAGAAGTTCAAGACCAGCTTGGGCAAGATAGTAGACCCCCATCTCTACAAAACTATTTTAAAAGTTAGCCAGGCATGGTGGTGTGTGTCTGTAGTCCCAGCTACTCAGAGGCTGAAGTGGGAGGATCTCTTGAACCTGGGAGGTTGAAGCTGCAGTGAACTGTGATCTCACCACTGCAGTGCAGCCTGGGCCACAAAGTGAGACCTTCTCTCAAAAATAAATAAAAATAAATAAATAAATAAATAAATAAATAAATAAATAGGAAAGAAAAAGAAAACTATACCTGAAGGGATACAAATTCATACCTGCTTTGTTATAACCTCTACAGAAGATAAATTGGATCTCTTTACACTCATGTCTGCCTCGTACCTTCCTAAGTAAGGCAATCAGTGTTTTTCACACTGTGGACCCTAGCCTGCCATTTTAGCTTCATTTTCACTTCTGTCAATGCTCTTCTCCTAGTTCACACCAAGGACCTCATGCTCCTGCCGCACAGTACACAGCTTCCAAGAGCACATGCTCCCACCATCTTTGCTCACATTTCTTCTTCCTAGAAGGCCTTTGCCCCTTTCCACCAGGTATTGTCCTACAAAACCCAGCTCATAATATCTGTGACACATACAGAAAGATTTCATTTGCTGTCCCAGATGTTGTTAACCCTTTTAAATTTTAGCCCTGTTAGCTTGTCTGATGAGACCTATAATATTTATTTACCTGTCTCATCAGACACCCTGAGATTCCTTGAGGGCCCTGACACTGAGCCCAGTGTCGGGCACAAGGATTTGTTCAACCTGAGTCAAATCAAATTGAATTAGTACTTGATACAAAATAATACTGCGTTTACTGCTTTCTCACTAGCCTGGTGTTACCATACACAAGATTATGTTTGGTTTAGAGGGTGAATCACTCGGTTATCCAGTAGTCAATGGCCAGCATAGAGCCTCAAGGAACAGGTCTCCTCCCATACCCAGGCATCTAAATTTCAGTAGTTTCTCTGGAGTCTGTTTACAGCACATATGTACTCAGGATGATGTTTGGATTCACAATCTCATTTTTTTTTATACCGAAATTCATAGGCTAAACTTCCCTTCCCTTAACTCAGACAAGCTTTGACCTTTAAAGCTGATTTAGAAAGCATTCCTATCTGGATTATCTTTATTAGGACCATTTCCTGTTCTACAGCACCTTTCTGCCCCTTACCCAGGAAACAAACAAACAAACCGGGAGACACTTCTTTCTAGTTCTCAAAAGGAAATGTGAGGCTTTGCTAAACAACTATGTTGACTCAAAGGAGGTGAGGGGCAGGGGATGTTAAAGAAAAGTAGACAAGACCGGGCGCAGTGGCTCATGTCTGTAATCCCAGCACTTTGGGAGGCCGAGGTGGGCGGATGAGGTCCAGAGATCGAGACCATTCTGGTGAAATGGCCAACATGGTGAAACTCCGTCTCTACTAAAAAATACAAAAATTAGGTGGCCGTGGTGCCACGTGCCTGTAGTCCCAGCTACTCAGGAGGCTGAGGCAGCAGAATCACTTGAACCTGGGAGGTGGAGCTTGCAGTGAGCTGAGAGGGCACCACGGCACTCCAGCCTGGCGACAGAGTGATAATCCGTTTCAAAAAAAAATAAAAGAGAGAAGAGGAGATGAGGGCAGGGAATGTTAAAGAAAAGTGATTTGTGACACTTGTTAAACATGGTACCAGGAAGGCTGTATTCAGGTGGACCATGGTGATAGGTATAGGGACTACTGCAGTGGGGTCTGGCAGTGTGGGAGGGAGGGAACTCATTTCCCCTCTTGTCCAACAAGGAAAGTTACTAAGAGGAAACATCGGGGTAAGCGGGATTCTTTTTTCCTTCTTTCTTTTTGAGATAGGGTCTCGCTCTGTCACCCAAGCTGGAGAGCAGTGGGGCTATCTTGGCTCACTGCAACCTCCTCTTCCTGGGTTCAAATGATTCTCCTGCCTCAGTCTCCTGAGTAGTTGGGATTACAGGCGCACACCATCAAGCTTGACTAATTTTTGTGTTTTTTGACAGAGATGGTATTTCTCCATGTTGGCCATGTTGGTCTTGAACTCATGACTTCAAGTGATCTGCCCACCTCGCCCTCCCAAAGTGCTGGGATTACAGGTGTGAGCCACTGCACCTGGACTGTAAGTGAAATCCTTGTTAGAACAACTCGACAAAATTCTTGCTGAAAACAGGATAGGGTAAGAAGATGGTGAGGGTGGTCAGATATCGAGGGTAGGAGATTTTCACTAAATTGACAAGATTTTTGCTCAAACTGGATTCCACAAGGACAGAGAGGGAAGTCCAGTGTGAGGCCTAGTCCGAAGGGACTCAGAGGAGATTGACTAAAGTTTTGATCAACAGAGACTTTGTTAGGAAAGGACATTTAATACCTTTTTAAAAAATTTCTTCCATTTGGATGCGTGCAGTGGCTCACACCTGTAATCCCAACACTTTGTGAGGCCGAGGTGGGTGGATCACCTGAAGTGAGGAGTTTGAGACTAGCCTGGCCAATATAGAGAAATCTCCTCTCTACTAAAAATACAAAAAAATTAGATGGGCATGGTGGTAGGCACCTGTAATCCCAGCTACTCAGGAGGCTGAGGTAGAAGTATTGCTTGAACTCTGGAGGTGGAGGCTGCAGAGAGCTGAGGTCATGCCACTGCATTCCAGCCTGGGTGACAGAGCAAAACTCTATCTCAAAAAAAAAAAAAAAAGAAAAAAAGAAAAAAGTAATTCATTTGCTTTGTCTTTGCAATGGTCAGTGGCAAGAGTCCAAATATATATTTATATATTTATTGGAGAAAAAAAGATTCTTAGTTGGAACAGAGAAAAGTTGACTACTAGAAATCCTTTTCTTGCGGGGAGCAGGGGTAAGGTCTAGTTCTGTCATCCAGGCTGGAGTGCAGTGGTGCAATCTTGGCTCACTACAGCCTCGACCTCCGAGGCTGAAGTGATCCTCCCATCTCAGTCTCCCAAGTAGCTGGGACTACAGGCACGCCACCATCATGACTAGCTAACTTTTGTTTTTGGGTATTTTTTATAGAAGCAGGGTCTGTAGAAATCTTTTTTTTTTTCTTTTTGGAGACAGGGTCTCACTCTGTTGCCCAGGCTACAGTGCAGTGGTATAATCTTGGCTCACTGCAACCTCTGCCTCCCAGGCTCAAGCCATCCTCCCACTGCAGCCTCACTAGTAGCTGGGACCACAGGCATGTGCCACCATGCCCGGCTGA